>NW_021770820.1:69033-69907 GCF_005508785.2 Acyrthosiphon pisum | reverse complement strand
CTCATGAGGTTGTCTAGATAATAATCTTACCTTTAGATTTTATAAGAGGTAAATTCACTCTAATTTTTAAGCTAACGGTGCTACACGTGTTCTGCTTTGCGTATAATTTGCTATGTTACGCACTTGTAAGACGGAGACAACGCATGCGGGTATCACGTCCTCTTAAGAGAACAATTTCAAAACAAAATTACAGGAAGAAAATAATCTCATCATAATTCTATTATTAATTTTGGTACTGGTTTGTTATAGCCTCGTCAGGCAGGGCGAAAGAAAACTTAATAGCCCTGCCACTCAGGTTTATTATCTCTCTGCCGTTCATAATAATAAATACATCATATAAATATCAAATAATAAGTTTATTTATTGATATTTATTAATCTAATAATTCTACGGAACAAAAAACTTACCATTATTATTAGGCACCTATCATAGGTGTTTATCACAAATAATCAAACTGATTTAACGATAATACATCACAGTATGCATTTGTTCTTTGTTTGTTCATGTTTCATATAACATGTATTATCATTAAAATTAGTTTTAAGGATTTTGTTACACAATAGTGTTTGATATAAATGTCAAAAATCAATTTCTCCAATTCAAAAATATTATTAGACAAATTCAAGTGAAAATGACCACAAAATCGTACAAATTTATTTAGGTAGGTACTTATTCAATTTAGTTAGGAATAAGAAATATTAAGTTTAGTATATGAATTAAAATGAAAAATTTTGGATAAATTTATGATTTTTTTTGTACGACATTTAGAAGTTATTATTGCGTAGTTAAATAATCAAAGGTTTTTTATTTCACATTTTAGCACAGTTGCTGAGGAGCAAGATCAATATTTTTTTAGTGCATTGACTAACAGGTC
>NW_021770820.1:61459-68933 GCF_005508785.2 Acyrthosiphon pisum | reverse complement strand
ATAGCAACATTAAATTTGGGACAAGAAACAACAATATTGTAGTCATTGTATTGTAGATTTGATACGGTGAAGACCCTATTGGATTAACAACAAAGGAGTGAGTCTGTCCCTAGGGTAGCAAAACATAAAACAAAAGTAACTAAAATCGAATTTCCATACTTGGACTTCTATTGTTGTACATGGCCGATACTTCTACAACAATATTACCTATAAACGGAGGTCTTATGAGTCGTCGAAGCAGAGCACGTCTTGTTCCAGAGGATTGAGACCTCTGACTGAAAACATATACACCAGCGCACTAGGTAGGTGGGCCACGAACCGTCGACGACCGAAGAGAGGAGTTATGCTAATCTGCGGACTGGACGAAATCGAATCAACAACGGTCCTTGTCCAGTCGGCTTCCGAATAACAAACTCCAAAAGCGATGATACAACTGCACTATTACGGTGTACGACAGTGGCAAATGGCGTGGGCCGCTATGCAAAAGAAACCGTGGCCGTGGAGTTAAAAGTACTAAAAAGTTGTAAGGAAAAAAATTAATGTAAACGCATCCGCCACCTACACAAAATACATCAACACAACAACCACTACAGACGAGGCAATCGCGTCAGCTCGGAGCATCGTGTTATCACTACTAGTATACGTTTGTTATCATAGATAACACGTCATCAGTGGTTTGTATTTACATTACCTGTAGATATTGTGAATAATTATAAAATTAATCTAAAAAAGGTGGGTAAGTGGATAAGTCGCTCTGCTCTGCAGTATTTTACAGGTGGGTATTAAATTTGAATTCAAATGTGAAACCCACCAAAGTATATTAATATATTATAATACAAAGTGTGAAAGTTTATTTTCCAAAACACAATATACGTGTGACGTATATCCCCTCCCGATTTTCAATTTTTTTTTTTCAAACCACTCGTTTTTACGCTATTGAATCTCCAAACCGACGGTGTTCATTTTTTTTACCGGAAATTATTATTTTGGATGGCGGTCGGCGGACCGGTTGTTCGAACGCTGCGCGACGCTCGCTATAACGCGCCGTTTAACCAAATGTCTCTTTTAAGATTTTTAATATTTAAAAAAAATTAAACGTCATATAGAAATTCTGATTCTTGCGTCGTCTTAAACACATAAAACCACACAATTTTACGTAAATTAAATTTCAAAAATAAAATGGTTAGGAGGGTAAATTGTTGTGATAAGCGAGGAACTTTTACACGTATAAGATATGCAATTACGATGAGTAGGAGGGCCCAATGACGTCAAGCGGCTATTTTACATTTCTTAATATCTCTTAAAGTAATAATTTTTTTACATCGGATTTTCACCAAATCATTTCATATAGCCATAGTTACAATAATATAACATTTAAAAATAATTTAAATATTTTTTTTTTGTGTTGTGTGCTCCTTTAACATACTTTAGTTTTAATATTAATTTTAACATTTGTATTGGGCTCATCCTGTTTCATAAATAAATAATACATGGCTTGTAATTTTACATTCTATTATTTAACTACAAATGTTTATCAAACATGAATATCAATTTGTGCAAAATATGAATTTATGCATATGTATTACTTATTATAGGTATACCTATATATCTTAATTTTTACTTATTCTTATAGTTCTCCCTTAGGTTTATAGTTTGGAACTCTAAAATTCTTGTCACGAATTAAGTTTAAAACAGATAAAGAGACCTTTAATACGCCTACATTTATACTTTCGAAATACTTTTTTCTAAGATGCTTTTAGAATATAAAATAAGTTTTATTCTATAAAATATTAAGTAGTAGGTAGGTACCTAATTATCTACATATATTTATATTTTTTGTTGAGTCTGTAATCACCTTTTGAAGAATTAACAATTTTTCAATTTTTTAGTTTAAGTGTGTTTTCTATTTAAACATTTGTTCTAATCAGTACTATAATTTTTTTTTTTTTTATGGGGGGATGGGGGTGTTAGGTAGTGATGGTGGTCTAAATTTGTATTTAACATTATACCCCTCTCTGTGTCATGAATGAAGAATAAATAGAATTTTAGGAAAATCCACCGGACAGGTAGGAAATATCAAATCTGTATGTCAAAAATACAACAGTGCATTATATTATATTGGTTGCTATTGGTTAATCGGGCATGTTTGTTGATTTCATATAATATAAAAATGAATCACAGAATGTGTTGCTAAGCGCAATAATTCTACTGTACGTGTGTTGTGACTGCGAACTCCTCCTAAATGGTTAGACCGATTTGAATGCATTTTTTTGTATGCGTTTGCATTTATTCATCTGATTTTAGTACGGTTAGGTTAGGTTAGGTTTTTGTATTAATTGATTATATCAATCCACCATAGGTAGAATACGACAAACTTGGTATAACTTTGATACTTTAGAGTTAAATCATACACTAACGTACATACAGCACAGGGTCCGCGATCTACCGCAGGTAGATTGCCTACCTGTTAATGTACTGTTGCGAATCAGAATTTTTATTCCGGGCAACGGAAAAGTTAAGATTAATTTTGAAACCATACACCGAATATTAAATAACGAATTAAACAAAGTTTGAGTCATATATAGTTGGTACACTTAATGGGCAACGAAGTGCACGGGTTCAGCTAGTAATATATAATAAGCGCGACAATTCAGATACGTGTTATACAAATATTTTGTATAATTTTAATTTAAGTACCTACCTAACTTTAATTTATTAGATTTTTTCCTCCACACAATAAAGATTGATTTTATTCTCATTTTTAAAAACTAATTCTGTAAGAATTCAAAGTTATTTCCCTGATGACTAGTTATTTGATTATATGCTAGAGTCCTATAGCATTGGAGGGGTCATCAGTAGACGGAGCAGGTACTGAGGATGAAAGCAGTATACCATTTTAAATGAAAAAAAGAAAGAAAAAAAGCATCGAACATTTACACCGTTCCTGCAATTGTTCGAGTGTAAATTCGTTCTGTTTATTTTCATCGGAGCTCTCTTTTTCTCTATCCCTCCGCGCTGACTCAGCTCGATACACGGAATTAATTTTCCGCCGATTACCCGATGTTTTCCCATCTCTTCTCTTTCTTTTTCCACCAGCCATACACCACCGCTACTTCCAACATCACCCTCAATAACCAGAATAATTGGAAATCCACAGAATCATTCAGGGGATAACGTAAATGTTACTTACGCTTTTTTTAAAACACAAACACTTATGTACAAGTATCAATAATAATAATTAGAGAGCAGATAGTTATGCATTTATCTTAGTTTTGTATGACATCTAAATTAATGCGGAGTAAGATGGAAATTTGTTTCATCGCTCAAAGAATTCAAATTTACCAATTTAATTTTGCATATTTGTTTGATTTTTACTTGCTTGATCATATTTTTATGTTCATCATGCTTTTAGAGCATATTGATTGAGGTTTTTCGTAATATATTAATGGACTCGACACGACTAATTAATAGATCAGATCGTCCCGCGGTGGTAGCCTAACCTAACCTATGTAATACTTGCAGCAGCGGCCGACCGTAATTTAACACAGTTTGATAAATATAGTATATTATCTACACAAATTTAGGAGTATAATATAATATACGTGCTATCATATTGTTCGTATTTGTATGAAAAAATATCGATGGGCCTCCTCAAAAGAGGTTATGGAGACTGCCCCTACTTAGAAAATTCAAGAGCTTGGTTGTAAATATGGGCATTTCGCTTACACTATAAATTATCATGTAGACACAACTGTTTATTCAAAAATCACCATCATCTGGATCGCTGGCAGCTCGCATACAACACAACTATAAATACTATGTATGTGGTTCTTCATGTATGGACACTGTACAATATTACCGTCCAATCAGCATAAACCCTCATGTCCTGATAATATTGATTGTGCGTTCTTAAAACCAAAAGTCATTACCTTGAATTGGAATAGTAAATATAATAAATAATAATAAAAGTGAAAATAATATGATATCTGGATATCTAAATGAAATTTACGTGCGAAATCTGGCACAAGCACTATTCACACAACGATTGATACCGTGTAAAGTAAAATGACTATAGTATGACGCATTTTGATGCTGTACTAGCGCTCTGCCTCGGTGAATCACAAATAACGTCACATGCACGTACAACGACAAATGTGCTAAAATGGCCCAATATATTATTACAAAGCTGGCAAGACTTAAAACGGTGGTCAAACAGTCAAACGAATAGTGATAATATCACGGACGTGTACTCCATGACAAGCTAGTCGGGAATACTGTCCTATGGTAATGGTCGGGAGGATTAATACTGTCAATCAGTGAACTTAATGGTCAGTGTTCAGGTCAGATTTTTAATTCTATAACCGTCAAAATATATTCATAATTTACATTATTAAATTTACATCATTCTATTTCTCTAGGAAATTATCATTTTTAATGTACATGAATAAAACAAATTTAAATTTACTTAACTCAGTTTGTCAAATGTTTTGAAAAAAAGTCAATTGTTTTTTAGCAGTATTTGTATAACTAATAACTTTGTCGCATAACTTGCACTCATTTACCTTTGGTGTAGTATCTTGAAAGTATATACAAAATTGAATATTATACATACTATTATTAATATTGACCATATTGTAAAATCCAAATATTTATTTGTTCAGGTGTCATTGATGTCACGGATGATTCCATCTCCTGATTGGTTTATTGGAATAGATTCGTTTGATCTATGCGTGAATGGTAATTGGCTCGACAGCATAACTATAGAGGTTAGTATTATTTTATCATGTAGAGCATCAATACGATAATACACCTAGTATATAAAAATATAAAATGTAAAACAGAATATTATTTGTCATGTTCTTAAAAATGCGCATGTTAAAATAACTAACACCATAAAGTTTGTAGTTTAAACACATAGTGACACACTTGTTTGTGTTAGGAAACAAAGACATTTCTAAAAAAGTAATGCAAATTGAATTGATAAAAAAAGATATTAAATTTATTTTGTTTTATTCGAAATATAAACTCAAATCGTTTTTGATTACTAATTAGTACCTACTAACCGTTATTATGAGTTTTAGTAAAGTTAGGAAATCACCGAAAACATGTCATATAATAAGTATCATTGACTCCCAAGAGAGTACCTATACTGTTTGGTTGAAACGACAAATAATTTCACATTATTGATAATTTATCATACAATATACATTACACACAAACTAAATATTATTGTTTTCAATTTTTGTCAATTAGGCATTAAAAGTATAACACACGGTGTTGGCTTGCTGAATGATAAATAACCCTACCTTAGAATACAAAACAAATTATTCTGTTTTACCTAATTGTATTAAAAAGTACATTGCGAATATTAATATAAATATTTAACATTATATAAGAATCTCAAATTTATCATTAGCTCAATTTTGTTATTTGTTTATTGTATATATTATTATCTACATAATATAATATTGTAATGCATTATTATATAATATAGATAGGTACTTCGTAGTATGCATCCATCTGTATTTAAATTTTACAAAGACATTTTTTTTATAAAAAAAACCTTGTATTATTTTGGTTAATAAGACAGTGTGAAAAACATAATTTTAAAATAACGAAATTTACTGATTATTTTACACAAAGCGGAAGGAAGTCAGAAATATACACAATATTATGTAAAATATAAAGCTGACTTTAAGATAACAAGAATAATGTAAATTTAAATATTATCCTTTCCCTGCAGTCCAAGAGTGTACATTTTTTTTTTAAGTAAAATATATAAGTAGATTCAAATTCTAACCTTTTATTATTGTAAAGTTGAATGTAGATTATAATATTATTGTATATCTAATTGAATTTAAATATTAATATAGGCTGATCCAATAGACGCGGGATGTGACAACGGATTCACGTTTACAGCACCGAACTGGCCTACTGATCCACAGGGCATTGTATACCGAATAAAAAGCAACTATCCATCACACCCTGCCAGTTCTTTCTATTATCCACAGTTCAATCGGTTGCCGACGATAGCAACTTTTCAATTTATAAAAGTATTATTAAAATATCCTCTAATTGATATACAAGGCGATCCATTTAATTGTGGATTTAACACCGTTTAACACTTATTATTTCAAAAAGTTTTAACTATTTTCAAAAAATGATTTAAAGGTACCCATATAATTTGATGTCATTGTAACAATTCAATTCGTATAAAACTATATTTTTTACAAATTTTCATAGTTATTGTTTTTAAGTTTTAATTTTTTTGAATAACAACATACATTTTCAATTTCATAGCACAATATTTTTTGAAGTACCTTCTTCAATAGATACAATATGAATTTCATATGTGTATAGTTAATTAGTTTTATGTTTATTTAAAGTTTATATGAGTGGAGCAGTGAAACAATATTTTGTAAGGTAGCCAGGACGGTGGTACCTCTTTGCCACTCAACTCCGCTCATCTAAACTATTTATTACTTATTAATTTCTGGTTTGAAATTAGATTTTTATACATTGAAATACTTCGAAACATATTGAAACCAATATAACATAAAAATAAAAGCTTAAAAAATATAATTTTCTTATCAAATTATGTAAAAATAATATTTTAATAAAAGTTAAAACTTTTTGAAATAATGAGTGTAGACACTTTAATAAGTTATGCGTTGTATACATATTATACTATTACATTTATAATCCACTAAATTGGCCATGACGTGTGTGTTTTTCCTGTTAAATGTTTTAGATAAAAGAATACGAACAGTCCTTGAGCGGCAGAGGGCAAGCATCAGACCCCACGGTAAAAATTGAAGAGAGCGTCATTAAAGTTTTAAATGGTGAGAACGATAGCGATCGAGAGGTACAACTGGAAATGGAACAGCAAAGACGAGAACAAGAGTACAATAACTATAAAAGGTACGGTTGCAAAGAGGCACTATTATAAAATATGACATAAATTGTTTCACCTTTTACTTAGACTTATGGTGTATAACTATAGTTATTACATATTATTGATAAACTATGGTATTTAAATAAGATACCAACAATTAAGGTTCAGTTATATTATTTCTTTAAACGTTAAAATAAATTATAAAATATTGTAATAATTATAAGTATAATACATTATGCAATAATAGTGTAAAAACGTTAAATGGAATTACTTGCCACTTTTCTAAATTATTATATTATTGTTTCTGATTATTTTCTTTTCTAAATAGGTACATATACATACAGTATTTGTTATCGTACAATTTTACCAAAATACTAGCCTCGTCAGCTTGGATCTCCCTAATCTGTTGTAATATTTCTATTATATAAATATAATATTATGTTTTGAGTACGTCTGTAAAATGAATATCACCGGAAGTTGTCCCGATATAAAAATAATAATTTTATTGCACAGCCCACATGTGTTTCCCGATTCATTTTGCATACCCAGAGCGAATCACGGGAAAGTTAACTGAATTAC
>NW_021770820.1:58498-61018 GCF_005508785.2 Acyrthosiphon pisum | reverse complement strand
AATTTAAAAATATATACATAACTACAGTTTCTTTAAGTTCAAATTAAGATGACATTTTATATTTAAATAAAGAATAAAGATTTTGTTTATTTTAATTTTTATTGTAATTAATAAATATATAAATTTTCCAAATATTTTGATTTATTTTGAACTGTTTAGGAACATTTTCAGTTTCAAATTTTATTAGTTTTCTTTTCTATATCAATAAAACTTTATTTGTTGAGTAAAAATTCTTGAAAATTTAATGCAAGGCTCCTACAATATTGTTACAATGATATATGATAAATATTAATATCTTTAGTCACAGTTTTTTTTTATAAACATTTAAAGTTCAAATCTTGACAAAATACAGAAAAATCATTTTTTAATCTAAGATATGAAAATGTAATACAAGAATCCTCATAAGTTTGTCTACCTTTATCAACCAAAAAAGGTGGGTAAGTGGATGTCGCTCTGCTGCACAGTAGGTTACAAGTGGGCTACTGTATAATGCATAGTATTAAATTTGAATTCAATGATATAATATCACTGTATAAGAAAAACGATTCTGAGCGGAGATGGTTTGTCAGTCTAGGTATTAGACATACCTACCTATTATAAGTATACTTACCTATCTATAGTATTAAAAAAAAATTGACCTATAATAGGTATTAATAATAAATTCCAAATTAATCATATCACAATATCCATCAGGTAACGCGTTATACATCAACAAATAAACCGTGGTACTATCATAGATATATAATAGTATACTTAAGAAGTTTCAAGTACCCACAAATAATATTATACAATCATTACAATCACAACAAAATAACTAAAATAGTTATTCCAAGTTTTTTAATATGTAATTTCAAAAATTTATCATGTATAGAAAATGGAAATATAAACAACCAGTGAACATTTCATGTATCTACAGTCATTCGTTTTAAAGTTACACCAAAAACCAAAATCAATTTTCTGGAAAACAGATTTTGCGTAAAAATGCCCGTTTTTCCTTAATTTTTCTTTTGTTTTTCACGGCGCTTTTGAAAACTATTGGAAAAATGTTACTTTTGACCCCCCCGATAGTACCAACTAGATTCACTTTCCTATCAGAAAAGGTATTGTTGAAGAAAATCCAAGCACTTTTACTGTCCTAAAAGGTGATGACAGACACAAAAATAAAAAAATAAATAAAAAAACACACATCATTGTAAAATCAATACATTCGTCGTTCCACTCAGAATCTAAAACCGTGTCTATAAGCAAATCAAATTAAATTTTTATGAGCGTTTGAAGTTCATATTCTTACAATATTGGATATTCACTCGATTTGTCATGTAGCAATTTTGTTATATTGTTGTACCTAATTCAAAAACAAATAACCGTAGACTCTTTAAATTTATACAATATGTTTATTTTATCAATTACTATACTTGATAAAATTTTCAAAATATTTTGACTTGTTTTGAGCTGTTACGCACAATTTCAAATTTCAATTTTTTAGTTTTTTTTTCTATGAATATCAATAAAGTTTTATTTGTTGGACAAAAAAGCGTAAAAATGTAATATAAGGCTCCTCATATATTGCTTTAATAGCAGTTAAACAATATAATACATACATAGGCACAATTTTTTTATAATCATTTGAAGTTTGAATTTTGACGAAATTTATCAAATTGAGAATTTACAAATTATTAATAGTTAAAAATGTATAACATGTTCAAATTTTATAGCTAAGGATTAAAATTTAAAACAAAGTTCCATGGAAGTAATTAATTCTGTAACCAAAAAATCTATAAAATACATTAACACAGTTTATTTTCATAGTTATTTAAAGTTCAAATTTGGACGAAATTACATATTAAAAAACCAAGAATAACTATTTTAATTATTTTGTTGCATTGAGGCTTCGAAAACTGAGGTCATTAGCCTGTGGAACTGTGGAGGAGGGTACTGTAGGTTTTGAACACGTGTGTGTTTGTTTTGGCAAAATTTTTAAGTGAGCACTCGTAGGTATCTGCCATACTCGGGTGTGGGATGGTGGCCTCTCTCTCTCTCTCTCTCTCTCTCTCTCTCCGGACACCGTGACTGCCGAAGAAAAAACTGCCCGTGGCCTAGTTTGAACCGGCGACGGTGCGTATCGCAACCGACGTCTTAGTCCGCTCAGCCACTCCGCCCCCTATAAGTTAAATTCTAACCTATGTATTTGTATGAATATATTTGTTATAAACTTATAAGTTTAATATAATATGTCACTCATATTATTTTTTTTTTGAGGGCTGGTAAAGTTGTAAAAATTTTGGAGGGAAAACGAAACCCCTATTAGTACGCCACCACCAATATCGTGGATAGTTGGCGTTATGTTTACCTATTTGGAAACCATAACTAATGAACTTAAATTGTTTATTTAAGAGGACGTTATACCCGCATGTGTTGTCTCCGTCTTACAAGTGCATAATATAGCAAATTATACACTCGGCAAAACACGTGTAGCTCCGTTGGTTTAAAAATTAGAGTGAATTGACCTCTTATAAAATC
>NW_021770820.1:48767-57844 GCF_005508785.2 Acyrthosiphon pisum | reverse complement strand
TAATTTATACTAATAGAATACCTACTATAATACCTATAATACTATAATACTATTTTTTTTTTTATTAAGTAACTTCTAACATTTTTTTTCTACAATGTATTATGTATATTTACCAATCTTACAATCACCTTAATTTAATTTTTTTACTTATAGAAACCCCCATTTCAAATAATATATATTTTGTTTTTTACAAATCAATGATTTCTAAAGAGAAAAAAAATAATTATAAGAAGTAGGTATTATTTTTAATGTAATACTGTTTAAGTTAGGTTTTCAGTGGATTTCCATATGGATCAAAAACAACGTAAATACAACATTAAAAATTACAATATCATCCATACACATTAATTTCAAATTTCTCACAACAACATCAACATAATATAAGTAGCCCAGTTTGACGTTGTTGCAATGATCTCTTAAAAATTAAACTAAATAACAATAATATCATATAATTCATGTCAGTAAGGTTTTGTCATTGGATACACCACTTTTTTAAATTCGTTTAAATTTAAATTTATATTAAAAACTATGTTGAGTAGAACATTATACATATTTACAAGATTTATTAATCCTAAAACATAATTCCACACATTTTTTTTGTTATATACAATGTTTAATTTTCTCCTCAGGTGGGAAAATTCCTTCTCCAGATGTCTCTATTTTTTTTTTATATATAAAAATTGTATTTTCATTTCACGTATTATATATAGGGTACCGGGACTGTCGGTTGGGTGTCTGGTCTGAATGGAGTGCATGCAGCGTATCATGTGGTATCGGTGAAATGCAGAGACGCAGAGAGGTGATAAAACACCCAAGAGGAGCAGGAAGGCAGTGCCCACCATTGCTGCAGACCAAATGGTGTGGGAGCGCCAAAGACTGTCCTCCACAAACACATTTTGAGTGGTAATAATATAAGTTATAATAATATACATGATATTATAATATTTTGTATGTTATTATAATAGTATTATATCATAATATATGTATACCGTAAATCAAATTATCAATATGATTTAATTTTATAAAAAACACCATCTGATGCTCGAAATGGTGATCAAAAACTGATCCCGAATTCTCCTATCCTCATAATTTCCTTGAGTCCAAAAACACTAAAACACATACAGCATATAGGTATATTATAGGTATTATAATATATATTGTTATTTAAAACGCTACGATAATGCGCCACACTTTTCACTACCCAAATCGTATCATTCATTGGCCACTTCCTTCACAAGATCATTTTTGAAGTTTTGTCTGATTATTTTTAACGACAGAATTGTAAAATTTACTGTAAAATATTTACTTGTATAGATAAGCTATAGGTGTACCAACAATGTAGATCAATTTAAGATTTTATCTAAATATTATATTATTATATTTTTAACAGTACCTATGTATGTTAAGACGTGTATTATATTTTTTTTTTCCATTCAAGTGGTTTAATTATAAATTATAAATAAGATATTTATGTTTTTAACATAAAATATGGCAATATTGTATTAGTTTTTACGAGAGCCAAAGTTTACCCATGTACCATATGTAAAACCATTGTACAATTTAAAGTCCGGCATTCCCGTGTACCTATTTTTTTGTCGAACGATATAACTGTTATTAAAGACGTACATAATATTGTTAAAATAAGCAAGACAATTATTGGATTTGTGAAATCTGTTAAAATTTATTATTTATATAATTTATATTAAAAACTTATCTTCTCTTTAGTATTTTATGGTGTAATATATTTTTAGGATACCATGTATGATTAAAATAATTGTATTTTGTATAATATAGGCGTATTACGTACTCGTAATATCATTGATAATAAAATGGTAATATTATGTATTTTATATAACGTAATACCGTATTGGTAATTATACCAAACGATCTAATTTATAATAATTGTAATTTATATCTGAATTTGTAAGAAAATCGTACTTACCTATATCATAATAATTCATAATAATGTAGGTAGGTAGTGAAATATAGTGTTATAATTTATGGATTATGATAAAAAAAATTATCATATTACTTTTTTTTACGTTAAGAAAATGTGGCTATATCTATAAATATTGTCCATATAAGTTGTAGTTAATTTTTGTAATATTAATCTTTGACTGCATACATTAATATAATATTGTAACAATAATAATAATTATAATTTAAAATGTATACGATATACGTTTTATATTATAATATAAATACATATATATATACAATATACATAATAATATAGTATTTATAATACATATAATGTAATATCGTATAGATATTACGCTCTTAAACACCGTAACCGTCCTGATTTAATCTTTTTTGCTGCTGTGGCATCTCTGAATGCGAGGAAAATTGCTTTCGAATATGATCATCACGATCAGTGTAATCATCTACAAACTACAATTTTTAAGTTATCTCTTTGAGATTAATAAGAGAGTAAAATATTTACCAAATTACTAGAATTATCCAATACAAAATATGGTTTTATAAGACCATGTAGACTTTTTCTCGTATACATATAGGAAGACTTTAGATAAAAACAATTATAAGTTTGTAAACTTTTTGGTCCAATAATTAAGGTCTATAGTAGGCAATCAGGGGGTAGTACATTGATCTAGTGTCCTAAAAGTCACTCTGAGAGATATGAATGAGGAACAATAATTGACAAAACTTATAGGGTTTGTTAATATAACCCAAAAAATAAACAAATATAGGTGCACAATAAATAAGTTGAAGATGAGAAAGTTTTCGAGTAGGTAATAATTATTTATTTCAGTACTTTTTTAGATTCTGACAGCGAAGCGATGATTGATACGATCAAAAAAATAATATAAATGTGAACACATGTATTATACTCTTCTCCTAATTACTAATTACCATGTACCTATAACAACATATAATAATATATTATAATAAAAATAATAATGAATTGTTAATAATTGTATAAAATATAAATTGTAAATCAAATAAAAATATGAACATGAACACAATATGTATGCGTCATGATATATTGTGTTTAAGTAAAAAATCATAAATCTTAGGTATAACATATACTACTATAACAATTAACAGATAATTATATTTAGTAATAGGTAGCCGCAAGCCTGGGCATAAACGCGTTAAAAAGTTAAAAGTTAAGTTAATTTTAACTTTTAACTTAACTTTTTTAAATTTAATTTTCATTAACTTAATTTTTAACTTAACTTATTTTAATTGATATTAAACTTAATAAATAAACAAGTTACTTTTAATCAAATTCAAGTTAAGTTAATTTATAAATAATTAAATAATAAAAATAAAAATTATTATTGATATTACATAACCATTTACTAGAATAGGGAATTACAAATATAGTTAAAATCAATTTCTTAAATAAATATTTTACTGAAGTATAAAGTTGGCTATATTCTCAAACAGTTTTAGACTTTTAGTTCCCTGAAAAAGTATTCAAAATTTAAAATTAATTACATTCTTAAATACTATGTTATTTTTATTTAATAATTTTAAAAAAATGTATAGTACTTTAATATTAATACTTTAGTATATTAATAAATCAAAAGGTTGTATTTGTTTTGGCATTTTCAATTTTGTATTTTTTTCGTACCTACTTCATAATTCTATTAATTCAGTACCCGTGTATAGAAAAGCTATTGGCTATTTCCTGTGTTCAATAATATCTATGATTTTTATTATTTAAACAATATTACTGAGTATTTATAAAGATATTATAAAAAAAAAATAAATAACTTAACTTAACTTAAGTTAATAAGTTAATTGAAAATGTTCATATAACTTTTAACTTAACTCAGTTAAAAATTATCATTAACTTGCCCAGGCTTGTAGGTAGGTACATATAGTAATTACTAATTTGGAGTAGAGTATACATGTGTTGTGTTTACGTTTATATTTATATTTGTGGGGTTTTTTTCTGTCTACCGTTTTATATACCTAGACATTTTAAATATACTATACAATTTGAATTTTGAAAAATATTTTCTAATTTAAGCTTTTTTATAAATTTTTTCAAAACTTTTGTTAATAATAACTTTTTCCACTCAGTAAAAAATGTATTACACGGTTCCCCATAAGTTATTATTAATGCTGCAGCCCCCTCAGCCCCTCCCTGGCTACGCCACTGAACACAACTGATGTCATTCAGGCACTGGCACGCGGTTCGATTCTTCTTTAGGGCAATACGATAATTTCCGTTGTTGAAGTCACAAAGTTTATAGGAAAAACGTCCTCGTGCTTGTACACACCGGCGTATGACGTGTGTAAAAGCATCGTAACTATCATTCCATTCAGTCGGGAACTGAGTCTTGGCCATGCGCAGTGAGACATTGCTACTGTTATGCCAGGAGTTTCGGCCTGAAGAATACGTTGCAGATCTATTGGGCGAGAAAAAAATATGAACTTTAGGTATAACACCAAATAACGAACATTTTCTATTAATTTCGAACTAGACAATAATTTGCAAGTTTTTACGACTTTGACGAAATTGTAAAATTTCAGACGCTCATAAAAAAAATTATTGTGGAGACTTACAATCGACTTTTTTTTTAATTACACTATAATAACGAGGTATGAATGTCTTTTATTACGTTATCAATTTTTTTTTTACCGAATAAAAAATGATTTTTTTGTTTTTTTTTTTAAAATAATTGGCTTTATTTAAAGAATTACAATTTATACAGTATGTAAAATAAGTGATATTAATAATTTACAAAAAAAAAAAATTATTGATAACTTATTGGATATATAGACGTCAGACACAAAATGCAATATTAAAAACACACACATCATTATACAATTTAATAAGCAATTTCCTCCAAATTTTAACTTAAAATAATAATAAAAAAACTATGTTTATGCATATTTTTACAATTATAAGAATGTCTACATATAGATAAGTCAGTACCTACTAAAATTATAAATACTACTCTAGTTAATGATGTTAAAAATAACATACTTAGATTAACTTAAATTTAATTGAAGGTTATTATTACCACACCATTCCATAACTAAATGAAGACAAATATTCGCTTCTTTAAATAGATCATTATAATTTTTATTTTTTTACAAGCACAACAACTGTATCATAGGTATAGCACAGAATATCAAAATTTATGTTTAGATTTGAAAATCCATTAGTATAAATAATAAATAATATCAGACCCAAAACAGTACCTTAAGGCACTGAAAAGCCATTTGTATTTTGTACATTTATCAGTAAAAATTCTTTCTAGTCGAACTTGCTGAGGCCTATTGGAAATAAAAGATTTAATCAAATTTCAATCATTACCCCTTATGCCACGGAATTCAAGTTATTCAATTACTAATTAGGTTATAGCTAGTCATGTTTTACAAACCTAGTCGAACGTCTTTTAAAATCAAGAAAGATAGGTACTTCAAACTTACGAATGTATAACATAGCAAAAAGTGTTTTGCGCGGGACAACTTTTCTCGGACCATATTTGTTGTAGAACTACCCAATTTTCACAAAACGTAAAAAAGAACTTTATCTGTGCAAAAGCGTGCTTTTATGTTAATAGCACTATCCAATTTTTTTTTATAAGCAAAAGAAAAAAAACAAAAAAACGAAATGTATAGAAGCAAATAACTTTTAATGCATTTATGCTATCTAAAATATAGGCACGCTGTTGCATAGATAATTTTCTACCCTATATGTTCAGTAATTTTGCAACCAATATCCACTACAAACACAGAAAAAAGGTGGGCAAGTGAATGTCGCTCTACTGTACAGTAGATGGGCAAGTAAATGTCACTCTGCTGTACAGTAGGTTATAAGTGGGTCACTGTATAATGGATAGTATTAAATTTCAATTCAATGATATAATATCACTGGATAAGAAAAACGATTCTGAGCGGAGACGGTTTGTCAGTCTAGGTATTAGACATACCTATTATAAGTATACTTAATACTTATCTATAGTATTAAAAAAAAATTGACCTATAATAGGTATTAATAATAAATTCCAAATTAATCATATCACAATATCCATTAGGTACTTATAACGCGTTATACATCAACAACAAATCGTGGTACTATCATAGATATATAATAGTATACTTTAGAAGTTTCAAGTACCCACAAATAATATTATACCTACAATCATTACAATCACAACAAAAAAACTAAAATAGTTATTCCAGGTTTTTTAATATGTAATTTCGTCCAAATTTGAACTTAAAATTACTATAAAAATAAACTGTGCTTATGTTAGGTTAGGTTCTTTAAATGATTATAAAAAAAAAATTGTGCATGTGTATTTTCAATATTTTTCAACTGCTATTGTAACAATATATAAGGAACCTTGTATTAAATTTTTACACTTTTTGGTCCAACAGATAAAACTTTATTGATATTTATAGAAAAAAAAAACTAAAAAAATTGAAAACTGACAATGTCCGTAAATAGCTCAAAAAGAGTCAAATTATTTTCAAAATTTTATCATATTATATAGAAAATATTAATATAAACATTCAGAGGAAATTTCAAGTATCTATACAGTCATTCGTTTTTTAATTACAACAAAATAAGAAAATCGTTACGTGAATAATCGAGTGAATATCAAATGTTTTAAAAATATGAATTTCAAACAGTCATAAAAATTTAATTTGACTTGCTTGTAGACATTTTTTTTTAAAAAAAGGCAGAAGAACTTATGAGGAACCTTATATTACATTTTCAAATCTTATTTCTAAAAAGAAAACTTTTCATAAATTAACTAAAAATAATTTGCAAATTTTCGTCATTTTTACGTATTTTGTCAATATTTGGACTTTAGATGCTTATAAAAAAAATTGTGACTATGGATTTTTAATTTATTTTATTTGCTTTGAAACAATATAATAGGAACCTTCTATTAAATTTTCAAGCTTTTTTAACCAACAAATAAAATTGTATTGGTATTTATAGAAAAAAAAACTAAAAAAAATGGAAACTGAAAATGTAAACAGCTCAAAATAAATCAAAATACCTATTTGAAAAATGTCATGGTGTACAGAAAATGCTAATTTAAACATTCAGTCAAAATTATATGAACCTACGATTGAACCTAACCTACGGTCATTCGTTTTAAAGTTACACCAAAAACCAAAGTCGATTTTATGAAAAATCGATTTTGTGTGAATATTCCCGTTTTTCCTTAAATTTTCTTTTGTTTTCACGGCGCTTTTGAAAACTATTGGAAAAATGTTACTTTTGACCCCCCCAAAGTACCAACTAGATTCACTTTCCTATCAGAAAAGGTACTATTGAAGAAAATCCAAGCACTTTTACTGTCCTAAAAGGTGATGACAGACACAAAAAATTTAAATTAAAATTAAAAATTAAAAAAAAACTCACATAATTGTAAAATCAATACATTCATCGTTCCACACAAAATCTAAAACACACATCATTGTAAAATCAATACATTCATCGTTCCACTCAGAATCTAATAGTTTGTTAAATTGTCGTATTATGCAGCCCAAAAGATTCACAGTTTAAATAGTTATCGCCATGGAACAAATCCTGTGCTCGCTCTTAGCATAATATCATACCATCAACCAGGATAAATATGTAAAACCATACGAATCCGCGCTCTAATCATATTGAAATAGATCAAGTTAATAAACACAGAAAAATTAGGTTAAAAAGTTGAAATTAATTAGTTTTAAGTCCATATACAGAAAAACAAAATGTTTTAATTATTTTATATGGGCATATGGCTACAGTTATACTTACCTATATCTCATATTATATTATGATTTATTTTTTTCTTACTTAGTAATAATTTCATGGTGATTCAATGTTCAGTGGGCTTAAAATATTTATCATTTAACATTTTAACTTCATAAGCATAACATTTTAATAACAATACAACTTTAGTTATGTATAACAAAACAACAATGAACAAAAACGAAATTGTTTCTATAAGTTATAACAAACTAGTAAAGTAAATCAATACTTCTCATAGAACCAAAATTTTTTTTCTTTAAGCATACACTTCGTCATCTTACAAAATAATTTTGTAATTTGTAAAGTAATATTTTTTTTCAGTCTAGTACTCAATATAAAAAAAAAGCAGCTAAGTGGATGTCGCTCTGCTGTATAGTAGATTACAAGTGGGTCATTGTATAATGGTTGTATTAGACTTGAATTCAATGATATAATATCATTGTATAAGAAAAACGATTCTGAGCGGAGACGGTTTGTCAGTCTAGATATTTTATATTTTGTTATTATTTATTTTATCATGTAAGTTGAATTAATATTAAAATATTATAATTTTTTTTCGATTCTATGGTGATACACAAAACGTTAGAATTGAAATTCCCATTTTTAGCGTTTTTTCATAATTTTCCAGTGGTTTTTCCCGTGGCATTAAATAACTATTGAGAAAATCGAAAAATAGGTATTATATGTTGAAATCGAAACACTCCTCCTGGAAGAAATTTTGTATACAGGATATAAAAATAAAATAAATAAATAAATAAATAAATAAACACCATTGTAAAAACAATAGCTTCCTCGCTCCGCTCAGAATCTAAAATAAATTATTAAATAACATAGGCATAGAGACAATAGCCATTATACTAAAAGCCAATATATATATAAGAGGTAAGTAGGTAACTGACTAAATACTAATGAGTATTTTATCATCCATAACATCACAGAATAGATTCGCATGTTTTCGCGCCATCACGGTGTTACAGAATACAATAAAATCGGTAGTCGAGGGTATTATAAAAAAAATAATAATGCATTTTACTACAATATCTTCACTCCAAAATTTTTAAAAAAATTGGAGAAAAAAATTTATTTAGAGAGCATTGAAAAAAATTTTGATTTCTATAAAATTGATAATCTACAAGCTGAAGTGGAAAGTTGGTACAATTTTTTGTAAAATAAGGACTGCCAAGATATTTATTTTATCAATTTGTTAAATTGTAACTGTACGTTTAAAAATTATATGAAAATTTTTAAATTAATTTTGCCCCCCCTAGAAAAATGTCGGGGGACGCCCATGCTATTATTTCTGAAAATACACGGATAGTGTACCTATTTTATAGATACA
>NW_021770820.1:44486-48717 GCF_005508785.2 Acyrthosiphon pisum | reverse complement strand
TTTTTTTTTCTTTTTCTTCTTATATAATTATTATTTTTTTTTATTGCTATATGAAGCAAGATATAGTATTATCATTTAATAAATTGTATTGGTCATTATAAATATGGTATATTATATAAATTGGAAAATTCACATTTCTTGTTATTGTTCTGATTTGAAATATTAACTGTATATATTGGGCTATGTATTGATAATAAGTATTATGTTATAAATTATGATATATGTGTAACAAATGTTTACATTTTAAAAAGTATTTGATTTATATTTATATATTTTTTTTTATTAATTATTCTTATTGAATTTAATGTAATACATGTAGTTGTAATTATAATTTTTTCAATTTCAGGTATTTCCTTGTAGCTTGAGTATTTATATTCATTAAATGTTATAATGTTTTTTTCAAGGTATTACTGCTCAACTGTTTAATCACGGATATTGTATATTCATATAATATAATAATTAATAAGATTTATAAGATACCATTGATATATAATGCCCAACTAATATATATAAAATGTAAATTTTATTGAATAAAATCGATGGATTGTTTGTGTTAATGCTGTAACATATATTATATATTTGTGTTTTTATGTAAAATCATTTGTTTTACATAACTGTTGTTATAAATATTGTTTATTAAATATTCCATTAAAATTGTTTTGTTATGTATTATTGGAGATTAAAAGAAACTGTTAGTATGTTTTTGAAACTAGGCATAAGTGGTTGTTAGAGGGAGCTGTTCATTTATGTTTTGAAATACTATTTAGCAAGAGTTGCAGGTTCCAGCGGTACACGAATTTGATGCATTTGAAACGGACCATTGGTCACGGTGGGTGTAGTACATATTAGGAAATAGTATATTGGATATTATACATTTTAACTGGCAGAATTTAATTATTTGTATTTAATGTATTAGTTTATTAATATTTTATGTGCATGACTATTTGTATTGTATAAGAAACTTATATAATTACCATAAAAGTATTACTAATACTACTATTTGAATAAAAAAAGTATTAAAAATACTATTACAAAAATATGTATTTTACGAATACTGACAAAAAATTAATTTTAATTTTATGCTATATACTATAATATGTAGGTATTTTGTAGACCGGTATAGGTTAATACCTAATGGTAAGTTTCTACTTTGCATTGGTTTTAACAATTACTATAGAATGTGTTAGTTGAGTATAGTAATTTAGAGATGAATACATGCTTGTAAATGTTGACATATTTCATTTTGCATTTAAATATATTTCAACAAAACTGATTAAATTGTAATGAAAAAAATGAAATACAAATTGGTATTAACTTACCATTGATATTGAACTATTTTAAAAGATTATATTTTGAGTTTCCTTGAAAAATTGCAATACAGAAATTATATAAAATTTGATGTGGTATTTTTTAAATTTTAAACATTGTTGTTACCTACTTTTACTGTACCTATACAAAAAGATAACATTTTTATTGTAGTGAATTGTTTTCGAAAAATAATAAATTAAAATGAATGAAACGGGCTTTATATAAAAAAATTGAAATACCTTACAAGACTGTACACCTACTATTATATGTTAGTTATATTACTATTGTGTATTCGTGTATAGAATAATCATGTCATAGAATGCAATGTGGATAGCCCATGTTAAATAATACAGGTACGTTGCATAAAAAAATAAAAAATAAATAATAAAATCAAGTCTTAATTTATAATAGTTTATTTCACATATAATACTCATAATTGAAGGGCACCCCCCCCCCCCTAACCTAACCTATTAAAGTGGATAAAGGTGTTTTGTGACATTAAAAGTATTTTAGATTTTGATGAATGTATTAAGCAGCCTATGATGTATAAAACAATGCAAATTATGTGTGCCTAAGAAACTGTAAAAGTTGCAAACATTTAAAAATGTATAAAGTAAAATGATGTTTGCTGAAAAGTTTAAAAAATGTCAATTAACAGGTCCCTAACAGCACATAAAATAACATAATAACATATATGTAACTGCAATATAACTTTTGTAATATTAGCATTGTAAATATATAATCAGGTAATAAAAAAAGTTACATTTTATTTTAATTGATATCCTAGCATTTTCCATTATTATTTATTGATTTTATAATTTTACCTTAATTTGTTAACGTGTACATTTTATATGGTATAACGTCGAATTTGTAATACATGTCTTCATTTACATTAATTTATGTACAATTTTGTTTTTGATGAGACTTTTTGACGAGTTTTTGTTCGTTTACTGTATAAAATCTGTATTTCAAGCATGAAAATTAGAGCCAAAAGACTGCAGCGTGATCTACCGGCAAACCTGCGAATAAAACACATCCACTGGGACAATTGTTTGCATTATGGATATACGGCCGTGCGTATACCTCTATAATCTACCGTGAGCTAAAGTAAGCAAACATAAATGTACCAGTGGTATTGTACATATTTGTATATACAGTAGAAGCCGCTTATTAGAAACACGGATTATTGATACAATCGCGTTATTGAAACAAAATGTACCAGGGCGGATCGCCCGTATATTAGGACATTTAAATCGCTTATTAGAAACAATCGGTTAATTGACACATTTCACTTTGGTCTCAAAGTGTCTCTAATAAGCAGCTTCTACTGTAATTATATAATTACATAGCTTCATAAATAGTTTATTATTAAACAATTTTTGTATTTCTTATATAGACACCGTGCAGGAAGACAACTAGCACTCTGGGGAGTCAACATGCGTACTACTTGGTAGCGCCGATTTTACGCACAATATTCGGTCCATTCATAAAATCGTCAACAACACCAAGGTTTTGAAGGTTTTAGTAATTTTTAATAAGTCGCAAAATCGAAAAATGAGATATGAAATTTACAGTCTGCAGATATATAACTCACATTCCACACATGCATATTATGATTATATTTAATTTGTAGTAGGACAGTATGGGTACTACCTAAATTTAATAAGCAAAGAATTATTTTCGTTGGCAGTATTATTGTATTAACTATAAAATATTTAAAAAAAGTAAAACTTCAAACTCCTTCAATATATTAACTATGGGTACCTATCAGTAATAACAATATAAATGATAGTATTGAACCATTGACATACACATACTGATAGGACATATAAATATATTTAAATGTCCATGCGTATTGAACAATAATAAACATATTATGTCATAAATAGAACATGAAATTAACTAAAATGACAACAATTATTATTATACCTCGTTATTACTTATTTTGTGTTAACCTTATTTGGATGTTTTATTGGCTTATTTCCAACAAAATGGTAACCACATATAACTGTAGGTATCCATGGTGTTCCATCAATGCTACAGTCATACACAAATTATTGATAGAGAAATTAAAAGTATTAGAATATTAGCATAATATAATTATGGTAAGACAAAAACAATACTAACTTCATTCTTTTAATACTTTTTACCGATTTTTTTTAAAGTTCTTTTTCATGTTGTCGATTTGGAAAATTAAATTATTTATTTATGATCAGTTTGGTATGTAGGTATTACTACAGTTCACAAGACAACACATTTTTTGACCACTTCCCTTTTTATTTTTGCTCATTATTAAAATTAAGTTGAAATAAAACGGTAAAAATAAACAAATAGTATAAGGTTAAGGGCCAATTCGTTAATAAAAAATGTACCTTACAAGTTTTACAAACCACAAAACTACAAAAATTTAACCGAAGGAACAAATTTGCGTGTATTGTGTAGGAAACTGTTGCGGCTGCATACGAACTGAGTCCCAGTATAACCTTTTATGACGAATTGAGTCCGGGGTTGTTTTAGGGTATAAACCAATTGAGTCCAGTGAAATTGTAGGCATAATACTAATTGAGTCCATGTTTTAATACTAACTGAGTCCCGTAAAATTAAAAAAAAAAAAAAACATTTTCCTTCCCATTTTTACAGACTTAGGACTGTCTGTAACAAAAAATTCTACAGGTATGGTTAAAAATGTTTTTTTTTTTTTTAAATATTTTATAATACAAATATATAATAATGTAGGGGTGTAATATAATATGAATAATTTGTGTATAATTAAACATATGTAGATAATGATAAAATAACATTTTTATATTGGTAAGAATTTATGGGATAAGCATTGTACATATTCAAATCTACTTATTGTGTTCGATTGAAACAGCTGCATTTGATGGCTGATTTCTTTTTTCTTTTTTCTTTTATACAATTT
>NW_021770820.1:41429-44174 GCF_005508785.2 Acyrthosiphon pisum | reverse complement strand
TTTCTTTTGTTTTTCACGGCGCTTTTGAAAACTACAGGAAAAATTTTTACTATTGACCCCCCCAAAGTACCAACTAGATTCACATTCCTATCAAAAAAAGTACTGTTGAAGAAAATCCAAGCATTTTTACTGTCTTAAAATGTGATGACTTACACAAAAAAATAAAAAAACACACATCATTGTAAAATCAATACATGCATCGTTTCACTCAGAACCTAAAATGTTTCTATAACTATTAAAACATTTTTAAGTATATCATTTTTTATTTATTATTATCCTATTTTTTTTAAAACAAAATACCTACCATATTTAACCACATGCTTGAGGTGATGGTAGAGCGTTATATTATAACATAATAGGTACCTATAATGAATAATTTAATTATAAATAAGAAACGTGGACAAGACCGAATAATCAATCTATACAATTTGAATACTTATAAGTTATAACTAATATTAAATTACAGCAGTTAAATATAATTCCTTATTATTTATTTAAGTTTTGAAAATAACAAAATCTGAATTTTTTTCATTTCAATAGGTACGATTCCCTTCTGTATAGGTATAGGATTCAAAGTTTTTAATTACATACCTATACAATAGTATAGTATTTTTTTATATACGGACTCAAATGGTAACACTTATTTAATAACTTACTTAAAGTTTTCTTTAGTTAAACCAAAAAAAGTATTTTTACTTAAACATATCCTAACATTTTTTCTCTGTAAAAGTTGTAATTATAATTATAATTTTGACTATTATTTGATGTAAAAGTATATTACAAAAATTATTAAGAAATTATGTGCCTACTACCTATAGTCAATTGATTGTTTTTATTTTTGTAAACAATTATTATTAAAATTACCTTTTTCAAGTAAATATTACTTAGTAAGTATTATAACTTATATTTACAAATAAAATATAAAATTATTATTTACAAATTTACAATAAAACTAGTGCATTAATATAAAATGATTTATTTGGTATATCATGATAGAATCGGGATTTATATGTTTTTACATATCGTTTCTGAGTACCTATATGCAGTCTTATGAGAGTAAAAAATGTAGATAGTACAATATACAGTAGACAGTAAATTGGTATATAGGTAATAGGTAGCTCACAGTTCACAGGGGTGGCTCCAAAGTCATTATTAGGGGGTGACTAAGTCATAATTTTTAGAAAATGTTGATGATTTTTTTCTGCAATTTTGTTTTTAACAGTTTAAAATTATTAAGAAATAGAGCTTTGAGAGTGGGCCCTAGGGCCCTTCTGGAGCCACCTCTGTCAGTTCAACGGATAACAGTCCGTAGGGTTTGGTCTGTGTAAACAAATCCCCTACAATAACCAAAGAGTGGGAATAAGTTTGTGCAGTCAGAAAAAATCGTTAAAAAAAACCCTGCTATTGTGTATTTTGTAACAAGACAGAATACCCACTCTCATTTTTCTCACAATAGCTGCGGCCAGCGTGCGCAGTGAACTATACTATAAAATGTGTCGCCGCAGGAACCAACACCGAAGCGCCGCCGGCCGACCTGAAGCGAATTAACAAATGTGTTGCGCACAACAACTCGCGCCAAGTACGCGCACTAGATAGCGCAAACGACATTCATACTTTCAACACGCGTTGTACCAGCCGTCATTAACCACCTAAGACTTCTTATACCGGTAATATAATACCATCTAAGGACCACGCGTCACTCCAATAACGTACCAGCTAAAAAACATCATGTTCAGACAACATCATACCATCTAATACCATTGAAAACTGTCATCGCAGAGCAGTCATAAACGAACACGGAGGAGTATCATTGCCGCCGCCGACAAGAACGCCGCGAAACCGACGTCCAATGTGCCTTTCCCCTTTTACCTCTCCGCCGTTTCTGGAGCCAGTATACTCCACTGGTGCAAACTGACCGACGCGACGTGTGAACCGCCGTACTACGTAGCCCGTGCCGCGCCGCCGAGAACGCCGAAAAACCGTCGTCCGTCGTACAATCGCCATGCCATTCGTAATACACCAGTACGTAATTTTACCTACTCTTCGCCGTCCAAGAAAAATATCGTTTTACGTCACGCCGCACTATAGTGAAGGCAGAGCCCTCGCCGCCGCCGTCCGTATATTGCGTGCGTACAATAGTAATATTGCCTACTGGACAACAGGAGTCGTTGTCCATAGTGCAATCGTTCGTATATTATAGTGCTATTCGCCAGGTACTTACTGCCCCGGACAACAGGAGTCGTTGTCCGCAGTATTTACCTACCCATACTTCATTTATTTAAAATTTTAAATTCTGAGTGGAACGATGAATGTATTGATTTAAGATTTTACAATGATGTGTGTTTTTTTAATTTTTTAATTTTTTTTTGTGTCTGTGTACACGATAAGTAGTCGAAATAATGCTACGATTTTCAACTTCAGTATCTTGTTCGATCAGAAAGTGAATATCGTTGATGCATTGGGGAGGTCAAAATTTAAATTTCCCAGTAGTTTTCAAAAGCGCCGGGAAAAACAAAAGAAAAATTAAGGAAAAACGGGAATTTTTACGCAAAATCAATTTTTCACAAAATTGAATTTGGTTTTTGGTGTAACTTTAAAAAAAATGACCGTAGATACATGAAATTTTGATTGAATGTTTATCTTAGCATTTTCTATACACCATAACATTTTCAAATATTTTGATTTATTTTGAGCTCTTTACGGACATTTTCATTTTTCCATTTTTTTAAAGGTTTTTTTCTAAAA
>NW_021770820.1:36993-41379 GCF_005508785.2 Acyrthosiphon pisum | reverse complement strand
GACTAGACAAAAATTTTAGAGTGTTTGAAATTAAATTTTACAAAACGCATTAAATAACGGTTTAGCCTCAAACGATTTTTGATATTTGTTATTATTCAAAAAGTATGAGTCGTAGACACTTGAAAATTTTACCAGTTGTTTAAATTGACATTTTCTTTATATAGTTTTATTTTCAAAATATTTCACTAATTTTTAATCTATTTATAGGCAATTGAAATAATCGATTTTTTTTGATTTTTTTTTTATAAATGTTGATAAAAAAAAATTAGCTGGGACAAAATACTTGAAAATTTAATAGAAGGGTCCACATATGTTGTTCTAACTCCCATTCAAAAATTATAAAAATACATAGGCACAATTTTTTTTTATAAGCATTTAAAGTTCAAATTTTGACTAAATACGTAAAAATTACGGCAATGTTCAAATAATCTTAAACAGAAATTCATAAAAGTTTTTCTTTTTAATTCTAAGATTTGGAAATTTAATACAAGGCTCCTAACATATTTTTACAATAGCAGTTGCAAAATAAAAGGAATACATTGTCACAATTTTTATTTATAAGCATTTAAAGTTCAAATTTTGACAACATAATATTATGTAAAAATCACGAAAATTCGTAAATTATTTTATGCTAGAAATTCATAAAAAATTTTCCTTTTATATCTAAGATTTCAAAATTTAATACAAGGCTCATAATATATTTTTACAATAGCAATTGAAAAATAAAAGAAATATATAGTCACGATTTTTTTTTTATAAGCATTTAAAGTTCAAATTTTGACTAAATACGTAAAAATTACGGCAATGTTCAAATTATCTTAGACAGAAATTCATAAAAGTTTTTCTTTTTAATTCTAAGATTTGGAAATTTAATACATGGCTCCTAACATATTTTTACAATAGCAGTTGCAAAATAAAAGGAATACATTGTCACAATTTTTATTTATAAGCATTTAAAGTTCAAATTTATACGAAATATTTCAAAATTGCGAAAATTTGCAAGTAATTTAGTGGTTGAAAAATCGTAAAAATTTTTTCTTTTATAACTAAGTTTTTAAAATTTGGTACAAGGTTCTCCATAAGTTTTTCTTTAAAAATAATATATCCTAGACTGACAAATCATCTCCGTTCAGAATCGTTTTTCGTATACAATGATATAATATCATTGGATTCAAATTTAATTCCATCCATTACAGTAACCCACTTGTAACCTACTGTACAGCAGAGCGACATCCACGACTTACCCGCCTTTTTTTTATTGATATTAATTTATTTAGATAATTCCGTAGCATGTACAATGGAGAGCTTGATCTACAAGGAGTAGAAGCAGTGGTTGATTAAAATAATGCTGATAATGTGATGTTCTTAGACAATAACACAGGTAATATAAAATAACTACCTAATAGAATATTATTTTATTTATTATATATTTTTATAATTTTATCAATATGCATATTAAGTTTATATTTAATAATGATTTAATATTTATTAAGTATTTTCTATTTATTTTAGACGATAACGAAAACTAATGAGTAGACTCACAACTTATCGATGAGAATAATATGCATAGTAAGTTTACTGTTAACAAAATTTGTTTTTATTTATACTCTATATTCATTAAATATTTTTATTATTATTTATACATTCCTTAACTAAATACTTTATTGGATAAACCAATGTTATAAATAAAGGACGGATGTTCAATGTTCATGCTCCAAAAAACAATAATATATGATGTAAACAATTTTGAAATATGCTTTAAAATATGCTTGATAAAACGTCATTATATGCCTAAAAAAATATACAAAATTTGCTCAAAAATATTAATATATTCCTAAAAAATTTAAAAATATGCCCAAAAACATCTAATCTATTATGAAATAGGAAATAACATTTGTTAAAACAGTTAAAAACTTAAAATAAAAATAAAATGGATGAATAATTTAATTTATGTAGGTAGCAGCTGTATTGTGTTTTTCTTGTATGGTTGATTTAATCTGAAAAATTAAATTATTATTAATTTTTTTTGTTTATGTAAAATGTGTTTTGTTTTACTTAGTGCATTACACTGAATAATCATTATTTTCGAAATATTTTCTAAGTGCATAGAACGTCGTCTATCTGTCAAAAAATGTTAATATTTAGAAAAACTTCGCTCAACGTCTACCAAAGTGATAGGTGCGTATTTAAAACAAGTTAAATCATCAGGCGTTTAGTTATATTCTGTCTTGATAGTTTTATCTTCTCCATTTATACTTGTTTATATTTATGTATAATGTGTATACATATACTTATATTAATATTATACTCCTAATTTCTAATATTAATTTATATCAAAACAAACTAAATGTACCTATTCGATAATTATAAAAAAAGTTCCGTTACAACATGTTAATATTGCATTAAGTTACCTTGACGATTGATTAGGTATATTATAAAACATAAAACCAGAGATGTATTTTCAAAAAAATACTATACACTGCAAGTTTTGTAAAACTCCATATTCTGGTAGACAATTCCTTCATGTTGGAGGGTGAAATACAGTATGCAGAGGTGTTCGCATTATTGTTTTTGAGAGTTTATTAAATTACTAAGCCGTAAAGTACCAATAGGTGCCTAGTACTTTATATACCTATAATAAGTTTTTAATGATTTTAGTTTATATGTTGTGTATGTAGTATAGCTAGTAGTATACCTTGTGGGTAAATGAGAAATAAATAATTTCATGAATTGAAAATGGTTGTAATTAATAATTTAAAGTATATTATTATTTATTATATTATTATGTAAATATTTTAATATTCACATAATTTTCTCTTAGATATCATGTTTAAAGTGTACAGATATTGGTATTCTAAATAACAGATCAAAATACAAAACAATACATAACTATTAACTAATTTTACTGTAAAAAGCTTGAATGTATGATTCAGACTAATTTTTAAATATTATATCTAATCCAGAAATTATGATGAATAGTATCTTTCAAACCATATTATTTGAAGCTGTAAAAAATAACAAAGGGGAATGAACTTGGTAATTGTGAATAATACTCACATTATGTAGGTAATAAAATGCAATGCTTAAAATGTATGTTATTTGCTACTGCGCAGTTTTATTAAACTCCCCTTAAAAAAAAAAAATATAATAATATACTCTAATTGCAAATTAATGTAATTACCAAATAATGCTGCAATAAACAATAAACCGTACATAATAATATTATACCAAATTATTATTTTTGTTTTGATTAATTAATACTCTAATGAATCGTTAAGCAATTTTTAAAAAATAAAGTAAAAAATATTAAAATTATAAAAAATAATACATAAATACAAATATTTTAGTTAAAATAATTATTGTTTACAAGTTAAAAATAACGTAAAATCAAGTGATTTTTGTGATCCAAGTGATCTCATTGTAAAAGTAGTTTACTTGTGCTTACCCGTCACCATTATATTGTCCAAAGAGGACAAAGTTTCACCACCATTAGTTTTTACTATTGCGGTAGAGTATATTATAACATTATAATTTATCAAGTATAATATTATCATGTTTAAATAATTTTTATCATGAATAGGTACTATTAGTTGTCATAAATGTCCCAGAACTATAAAATTTTTTTTAAAACAATTACCTAGCTAAATACATTTTTGAAGAGAGATGAGAATTCCACTTACCAATACTGGTTACTCCTAAAACCCACCGTAGGTACACATCATACCAATAGGTTCACCAATGCAGCAATGTCTTCCAAATTGGATTCTGACATTCCAAATGCACAAATTAGATAGAATAAAAAGAATAAGAATAAAAAATGCCTAATAATTTTCAAAAGCACAGAGAAAAACAAAATATAAATTTAGAAAAACGGGCATTCTTACACAAAATCGGTTTTCAACAAAATATAAAAGCATTCATTAATATGGAATTTTTACACATTGCCTACCAAGGTGACACTGACAAAGCATCTCCGCTCAGATTGGTTTTTCGTAGGTACACATTGATATTATATCATTGAATTCTTAGACTTCTTGAACTTCTTAGAAAGTGGTTACGGACTAGTAAGTATTTTTAAAAAATGTCTAAACCAGGTCTTATAGCTTGTGTAATTTGGTAGCGGCATCCCAGCCTATCGGGAGCTCGTGATTTTTTCGCGAAGAATTCGCCGCGAACTGATTACATATTCTAATAAATTCTCCACGTCGATACGAAAATTTGCATACTACTTAGAAATTTCCTACCTGGTAATGTACTACTGCGAATCAGAATTTTTATTCCGGGCAACGGAAAAGTTAAGATTAATTATGAAACCATACACCGAATATTAAATAACGAATTAACAAGTTTGAGTTACATATAGTTAGTACACTTAATGGACACGAA
>NW_021770820.1:35646-36943 GCF_005508785.2 Acyrthosiphon pisum | reverse complement strand
ATGTTTTTGTAAAGCTTTATGCACTAATTGATGCGTTGAATTGAAGTGCTGATTTATATGGTTTTACATATCGCATGCAGGTGTATGGAGTGTTGTGAAAGTAAAAAAAAAAGTTGACTATTCGTTGAATTGTGAATGCATAGAAAAGTTTTTTTTTCATATTTGAGAATATCTCACGTGTTGTAGAATATTTATGCCATTTAGTATATTTTGTAGTATTTCGAAAATTGTGAGCAAAAAAAAAAATTTGTATTTATTTTTAATTTTAATATTACTGTAGCCAGAGAAACATTTGTTGAACATTTGAAATGACCTACTAAACTGTAATTTGTATACGGAAGGGGTGTAATAACGTGATTAATAGCCGAGTATTGAAATAATGTTGAAAAATAAAATATTTAAAAATGCATATTATAGTTATATAGTGACAATTGTTTATATATATTTTTAAAAATTTAATAGTAGAAATGAAAATATTTGAACGTTTTTCGAGAATATAAGTGCTGTGTTTACTGATAATTAGTAATAGGTATATAAGTTATATCATATAGTATATAATATAGGTACCTATTGATATTATAGAATTGAATGTGGACATTTCAAATAAGTATACATTTTATATTATTTTTATTAATATTGTACAGTAAATGTATGGTTTTGTAATTTGACTTGTCTAAAAAGTGTAATATATAAAGTCATGTAGGTAAAATGATTGTGAATAATAACTAAATAAAAGTTGCTTTAATATATAATTATTGTTGTTTGTGTTTAGGGTACTATAGTATTATAGTAAGGTAAAAAAAGTATAATATTATTATTAAGTAAAAAATAATAATATATAATAAATAAATTATACATTTAGTATAACTTATGAGTAGTACTGTAGTAGTGATGTAGGTGGTGTTAATAGGAAATACAATAAGTAATGTTAAATAACGACTAGTGGCAAGGCCTAAAACTTTATGCAGTAGGAGGTACACACACTTATGTACAGTAGGTAATATATTAAATGTGCAGTAGCAAATTAAAAGTGCACTCTTACACATGTGCATTTCTGCATCATTTTTGGCTTTTATACATTTTTATTTGATTAATATTCAATATTAACTATTGAAAATTACTAATTAACATATTTTATTGTTTTAAAATCCTTAACACTAAAAATAATACCTACTTTGTCATATTGTGGGTGGCTTTATAATATATAATAAGTAGGTATTTCGTTTTTAATTTTAAAATGTTGAGTCATATAGCCATATAGGTGTATCAATGGCTTTTATAGAAGATTGTGTTAGAT
>NW_021770820.1:34067-35596 GCF_005508785.2 Acyrthosiphon pisum | reverse complement strand
GTCGTTGTATACCTATTATTTATCGTGGCATAATATTATGCATCACCGGACATGCAAACTAATTTTGGATAAACTTTATTTTAACACGAAATATTGAATTTTAATATTTTTTTTTGTGAATCAAATATCTCAAAATAATGTTTCCATATTTATGTATAATGTATTAACATTTATACTTGTACTAGCTGTATTACCTGATTATACTGGATGTATCTCAGTTTTAGTGTACCTTAATTCAATAGCAAATAGGCGCGGGCGTTGGCGTGCCTCGCTATTTGTGAAATAATTCGAAAGATAAGGTTGGCCACAAGTCACTAATTGGATTTACCACTTGGTATATTTTTATCGTAATTAAATTTACTCTCAAAGCGTTTATGATATCTCTAAGAATAATCTCTGAAATTTTCGTCAACATCAGTCCTGTAGTTTTTGAATATATAAGCTACAAACATATAATTGTTTTTAAGATACAGTTTATTAGTTTCTTTAATCGAGGCCATGTAAATGCGACGATTTGATTCATTATCTTACCTCATCTGCCCGAGTAACCAATAAAAACTATTAATACACACAACATTTCTACTAATTTGTCCTATAATAATAGGTAATATCTGTAACCAATATAGTAACCATTTATAAACAAAAAAATGTTGTGATCTATCGTGAAACTCAAAAATCTTTGTGAACATAGTAACTGACTAACTAATCATCAGTGGACAGTGACTATGATTGAAATCGATACAACAATAAAATAAAATATTTAATTATTTAATTAAATACAAATAATTTGCGAGCGTAGCGAGTGGCTATGTGTGGTTTGGAGTTTTAAATCATTTCTTCCGTTTTTGAATGATGAATTGGGTGGGTGGGTGGTTGGGTGAGCTTTGGTTGGAATTTAACCACCTTATTTTACTGAACTCGGCGCCACTGGGTAGTATAGTATGTTTCCGTATCCAATACTTTTATATATTCTTTTATTATTGAACGGTACCTATTTTAAAATACTATACAGTAAAACCTCATTAATCTGGACCCCATAGTCCGGACTTCGCTTAAGTCGTCTAATAACACGTAAACGAGTAGTTTGAGCTGCAGACTAAAACGAACGGGCGTATATCAATTGCGCCGAAATCGCCTTTTTACCTGTAAGAAATCAATCAACTCCGCTAAAGTTTTTTACATATTCATTCCGCCGGCTATCGATCCACTGAATATATTTATTTTAATAATAACAAAATGTAAAAGGTTTGCATGTTTTACATTTATGTTAATGTTATTTTCTGATATAAAATGTGTTTTATTTCATTCGTACACCCTATGACACTTATTAATTAATTATTAAGCTCTTTCTACCCGGGAGCAAATAATATTATATTATACCTACTATATGTATAGTTGGAATAATTCGAGACATAATATGCGAATCTAGACATCTTCATTTAATCAGGCCAAAATATATCATAATAATAATATATTGTCCCCTGCAAAAAAATAAAACTAAATGATTTGTCTTTTCGTACATTTTCTGA
>NW_021770820.1:25273-27566 GCF_005508785.2 Acyrthosiphon pisum | reverse complement strand
TCACACAAAAATATTAACCGTACTATATCATTTTACAGGGAGATTTCGCATTTCTTGTCCACGAATTCTCCACTTACACAAAATATTTACCGTATTTTAAAATTACAGGGAGTTTGCACACTCAAAATATATTATCATGATCATAACCTAAACAAATTATTTACAAATTAACAACAGTTATAATAATCAATTTAGTATTTTATTATGCTAGTCCTAACTCCTAGGTAGGTATTATAGTAATTAGTAAATAGTAGTATATTATTGAAATGTATACATGATATAATTAAGATTATACTGTGGAACTATACGCTTGAATAATAAGGGGCGGAATAACCTCTTCTTTTTTAAAAATATTTTTGTGTTTTTGTAGTTTATAATATTATGTAGTATATTTGGCGTGATATTTGTGTTGAGGTCTTACGATTATATATATATTTTTACACCCACCCACCCATTTCAGACATGAAGCAATTGCTTCAAATAATCCTATATCGGGAGACGGAGTGGCCGAGCGGACTAAGCTGCGTCGGCTGCCACCCAGCCGGCCCGAGTTCGATTCCTTGGTCGCGGGCGGGATGACTAGATACCCAGTTTTCTATTAGATACCTTTTTAGATACCTTTTCTTCGGCCAAGTCTCGTCCGGAGAACAAGTGCCGCCATCCCCCACCCGGGCATGGTAGATACCAACGGGTGCCCACTCAAAAATTCTGCCAAACCCAACACACACGTGTTCTCCCCCCCCCCCTATCGACATTAAAAACATACAAAACCAATACAGCTAATGGCCATAGTTGCCAGGCTCAAGATCAATTAAAAAAAAAAAAATCCTATATCCCGCCGTCACTGCTTTACTATACTCCGTTCAATTTACTGTCGGCCTCCACGGAACTGCATCTGTATACGTAGTGAGTTGTATTATCACACTATTAATTGTTTGATTTCACTCGCGGCGTATACGACGTTTACTCTTTCGATTATCACACATGTATTTTATTTACATGCAATAATAATATTCCTTTGCTAATTATTACTTTTTTTGTTTGTACATTTTGGTATTGTTTAAAAACTACGCAAAGCTGCGATATTTTTATGACTCTATATGCACGGCGGCGACACCAAGCGTAAACGCAGTTATATGTTATAAGTGTATACTTATTACTTATTACTTATTAGTTAAGTCTATAATCAGTATAACCACTAATCAGCATTTATAATTTATATTATTATGAGGTTGGCACTTGGCGTACGTGCGTGTTCGTCGTTCGTTTCTCCAACTCGCAATACGTACTCGCCTATTGTTATTATTCTATAAATAAATGGATTCCCAGTAACGGGCTCTTAATTCTTAGAATAATTAATATTGTTTGTGTTTATATTTTTTGTGCCGCTGTGTTGTGACTTGTCGCACTTGATGGTGTTTGCCATCGCACTATCCGATTATCGTACTATCGTAGTCGCATACTCGCATATACCTCGCGTTCCATAATATTGTTACTTATTTTAGTCGACGCATACCTACTGTAATAACTTTAAGTTTTAACATTACAAAATACAAATTGTTTTCAGCTATAGTGTTGTACCTATATTGTTATTGTTAAATTGTGTTGTGATTCAACTTGATCGAGATCTATAAGGTAAGCTATAATATAAAATATTCGTTTTTCATACTAGCGTGTTACCTAAATATTTTAAAATTTTGTTTAATCATACAAATATAATAGTTAATAGATATTTTTTTTTATTTTTTTTATTTTTTTTATAGTGTGCAAAGAATTATTGTTATTTTAAAAATTAAAATGTTTATAATATGTATAAACAATTGTGTATATTATTATTTATTCACTATAATAGGAATTAATATGAGTATAATATAATATACCTATGTACCTATTAGGTAACTGTGCTCATGATTTCATTTGAGGCAAATTAGTAAGTTTAGTAGTTTAGTATCTTACCGGTGTGACTATTGCCCGATATAAAACCATCGTTACCATCATTATGTCGGTATGGCACACCTTCCACAGCAACAGCTTTGTTTATACACCTTTATTTACACATATTTATTACTTATTGACAACAGTTAATTAAAATTTATTAGCTATGAACTTTGTAGCACCTTCACTACCAAATACCCCCCAAAACATAGGCATTATTTAAATATTTTGTATAACTATATTTTAAGTGATTATAATCTTAATAATAGGACTAATTACTATAATAGGTAGGTACATCATAGCGTTTTGTGTTAAGATTAGATTTTTTTGTTTAAAATACTTAGTTCACAATTTCGTA
>NW_021770820.1:23795-25223 GCF_005508785.2 Acyrthosiphon pisum | reverse complement strand
TAAGACTAAAGTGCTACCAGCAACATCAAATCAAATAAAAAAATTGACGGTGAAGAATAAAAAAATTTTACAAGCTTTGGGTTATCAATTAAAGCAGAATGCCTGAAAGTGATATTTTGGATATAACATCACAGTACGAAACGGATTCTAAAATTACAAAAATTGAATATCATTCATACGCACCGTATACCTACAACATCATTTAATAATAGTGATGAAATACGTATATCGATCCAGCAAACGGATGTCTATCCATATCTACACGAAAGCTTTATTTTTTTGGAAGGAATAATTACTGATGCTACCAAAGTGAAACTATCTAATAACGGTTACTCTTACCTTTTTGAGCAAATACGGTTGGAAATCAATGGGATAGAAGTAGATAGCACGCGTGTTCTTGGAATCACTAGCTCTGAAAATGCTGGCTGGAATTTTAAAAACGCAACGCAATCGGAAAATGACAAAGGTGAATTTACCGCTTGTATTCCATTAAAATATTGGTTAGGATTGTTAGAAGACTTTAAAAGAATATTAGTGAATTCTAGATTGGAATTAATATTAACCCGAAGTCATAGTGATTTAAATGCTTTACAAGTTAAAAGTGGTGCAACTGCCACTGAAGGTAAAGTCACCTTAAATAAAATAGTCTGGAAGGTCCCACATATAACGGTCGACGATGAAGAAAGGTTGAAATTATTAAACGTTACGGGTCTTGAGATGGGACTGAAATTCAATATAAACCCGCTACTTCGGATCAGCACAACTAGTCATAAGACTAAAGTGCTACCAGCAACATCAAATAAGATAAAAAAATTAACGGTAAAAAATAAAAAAATTTTACAAGCTCTGGGTTATCAATTAAAGCAGAATGCCTGAGAGTGATATTTTAGATATAACTTCACAGTACGAAACGGATTCTAAAATTACGAAAATTGAATATCATTCATACACACCGTATACTACATCATTTAATAATAATGATGAAATACGTATATCAATCCAGCAAACGGATGTCTACCCATATCTACACGAAAGCTTTATTTTTTTGGAAGGAACAATAACTGATGCTACCAAAGTGAAACTATCTAATAACGGTTACTCTTTCCTCTTCGAACAAATACGATTGGAAATCAATGGGATAGAAGTAGATAGCACACGTGCTCTTGGAATCACTAGCTCGTTGAAAGGTTACTTATCCTGTACACCAGACAACTATAATTGTTATGAAAATTCTGGTTGGAATTTTAAAAACGCAACGCAATCGGAAAATGAGAAAGGTGAATTTAGTGCTTGCATTCCATTGAAATATTGGTTATGTTTGTTTGAAGACTATAAAAGATATTGGTGAATTCTAGATTGGAATTATATTAACTCGAAGTCATAGCGATTTAAATGCTTTAAGTTGTAAAACTGGTGCAACTGCTACTG
>NW_021770820.1:10009-22785 GCF_005508785.2 Acyrthosiphon pisum | reverse complement strand
AGTCCATCTACTTTTCTAGCAAACGCACCAATTATAGTTATCGACACTTCAAAACAGAACGATTCAGCTACAGCCTCAGCAGTGGATGTTCAATTGGAAATTGAAGCTTCAGAATCGCTTACAGGTGTGACTGCTTACTGTTTATTAATTCATGATCGTATTGTAGAATATGTACCTTTTACTAGAGAAGTAAGAAAACTTGTGTAAATATAATTAAGAATTAATTTATAACAATAAAAAAAAAAAATATTATTTAATAATTTGTGTTTTTACTTGAAATAATTTTTTCAGTTTTAAGATTTCCTAAAAAATTTGATTACGTTAAATATTTTACGAGGTAGAATTTCGTAGACAATCAGTGTGAAATGTGTTACACGGTAAAATAAAAGTCTTCAAGGGGGACATTCCCCCTTGAAAAAAAAAAATTACCGTGGAAAAGCTGGCTGTGAACATACAAATATATACTACTTATATTATTATTTCATATACTGTAATCAAATTGGTGTTTCCCAAGGTCGTAAAACATTAAACTCAACGACATTGCAGCAAACTACTTCATTTTTCGTATTTTTATAGCGAAGCACAGCTTTATATTTTCCATAAAAATATACTTTGGGGACGTTAAAATCTTGAAGTTTCTTTATATCGATCCCAGACGTAGTATATGTGCCCTGTAAACATTTAGAAAACAAAATTGTTACAAATACTTAAGTAGGTAGGGGTGACTGGGTAAAATTGTATCACGTTAACAGTGTAACATGGTCAATATTTATATTATTTGATTATGTTGGAAAGATTGTTTTTTATATTTTTTTTATTGATGGCTTATACAATTATAGGTACTCCTACAGTGGCTACAATTGAGGGATATGGATTTTTTTGAATTAAAACTTCCTTTCTGAGTGGGTGGAAAAAAAATTATAACGAAAATTGAACCTTTGATTGTAATGTTTTCGGAAACTACTTGACCGATTGTCTTAATTTTTTTTTTTAATGAAAGATTATATCACGGAGAAGGTTCCTATCGCAATGGCATTTATTTAAGTTAATTTACATTTGAGTTATCTTTTAATTAAAATAAACGTGTAAAGTGTTAAAAAACTAACATAACCTACCCAGATAGCAATTGTGTAATGATAATAATATAATATTATTATTATTACAGTACAAAAATATTGTTATAAATATAATGTTATTATAATAACATAATTATCCAATTAACATAATATTTTTTCAGTCATTTAATAATAATAATATTTTTATATTTTTTATATACGGTAATAAAAATATTGTTTTATAGATATTATAATACAATTATTATAATATAATTATTATAATATTTTTAGTAAAATTAGTTAATAATAATATTTTAATGTTTTCAACATACGGTATTATTAATATTATTTATAAAATATTATAATAAAGAAAGTATAATATTATTATAATTATGTTTAATACGCCGGTTTTATAATATATATATATATATATATATATATATTATATTATATATATATATTATATTATATATATATATATTATATTATATATGTAGATAGACATAATAATGCTATGCACAAAGGTGAAAGAGTATATAGGTAGTAGGTAGGTACATTAATTTTCCTCGCACCTACTGCCCAGTTATAAGTAGTATACATATTATGTATGTTCATAGTACGTTTTTTTTTCACTGCGGTAATTTCAAGGGAGGATGTCCCGCTCGAACACACTGATTTTTCCGTAATACAAATCATGAGGAGATTTCACACTTGTTGTCTACGAATTCTCCACTCACACAAAAATATTAACCGTATATCATTTTACAGGGAGATTTCGCATTTCTTGTCCACGAATTCTCCACTTACACAAAATATTTACCGTATTTTAAAATTACAGGGAGTTTGCACACTCAAAATATATTATCATGATCATAACCTAAACAAATTATTTACAAATTAACAACAGTTATAATAATCAATTTAGTATTTTATTATGCTAGTCCTAACTCCTAGGTAGGTTTATAGTAATTAGTAAATAGTAGTATATTATTGAAATGTATACATGATATAATTAAGGTTATACTGTGGAACTATACGCTTGAATAATAAGGGGCGGAATAACCTCTTCTTTTTTAAAAATATTTTTGTGTTTTTGTAGTTTATAATATTATGTAGTATATAAGTATATTTGGCATGATATTTGTGTTGAGGTCTTACGATTATATATATATTTTTACACCCACCCACCCATTTCAGACATGAAGCAATTGCTTCAAATAATCCTATATCGGGAGACGGAGTGGCCGAGCGGACTAAGCTGCGTCGGCTGCCACCCAGCCGGCCCGAGTTCGATTCCTTGGTCGCGGGCGGGATGACTAGATACCTAGTTTTCTATTAGATACCTTTTTAGATACCTTTTCTTCGGCCAAGTCTCGTCCGGAGAACAAGTGCCGCCATCCCCCACCCGGGCATGGTAGATACCAACGGGTGCCCACTCAAAAATTCTGCCAAACCCAACACACACGTGTTCTCCCCCCCTACCGACATTAAAAACATACAAAACCAATACAGCTAATGGCCATAGTTGCCAGGCTCAAGATCAATTAAAAAAAAAAAAAAATCCTATATCCCGCCGTCACTGCTTTACTATACTCCGTTCAATTTACTGTCGGCCTCCACGGAACTGCATCTGTATACGTAGTGAGTTGTATTATCACACTATTAATTGTTTGATTTCACTCGCGGCGTATACGACGTTTACTCTTTCGATTATCACACATGTATTTTATTTACATGCAATAATAATATTCCTTTGCTAATTATTACTTTTTTTGTTTGTACATTTTGGTATTGTTTAAAAACTACGCAAAGCTGCGATATTTTTATGACTCTATATGCACGGCGGCGACACCAAGCGTAAACGCAGTTATATGTTATAAGTGTATACTTATTACTTATTACTTATTACTTATTAGTTAAGTCTATAATCAGTATAACCACTAATCAGCATTTATAATTTATATTATTATGAGGTTGGCACTTGGCGTACGTGCGTGTTCGTCGTTCGTTTCTCCAACTCGCAATACGTACTCGCCTATTGTTATTATTCTATAAATAAATGGATTCCCAGTAACGGGCTCTTAATTCTTAGAATAATTAATATTGTTTGTGTTTATATTTTTTGTGCCGCTGTGTTGTGACTTGTCGCACTTGATGGTGTTTGCCATCGCACTATCCGATTATCGTACTATCGTAGTCGCATACTCGCATATACCTCGCGTTCCATAATATTGTTACTTATTTTAGTCGACGCATACCTACTGTAATAACTTTAAGTTTTAACATTACAAAATACAAATTGTTTTCAGCTATAGTGTTGTACCTATATTGTTATTGTTAAATTGTGTTGTGATTCAACTTGATCGAGATCTATAAGGTAAGCTATAATATAAAATATTCGTTTTTCATACTAGCGTGTTACCTAAATATTTTAAAATTTTGTTTAATCATACAAATATAATAGTTAATAGATATTTTTTTTTATTTTTTTTATTTTTTTTATAGTGTGCAAAGAATTATTGTTATTTTAAAAATTAAAATGTTTATAATATGTATAAACAATTGTGTATATTATTATTTATTCACTATAATAGGAATTAATATGAGTATAATATAATATACCTATGTACCTATTAGGTAACTGTGCTCATGATTTCATTTGAGGCAAATTAGTAAGTTTAGTAGTTTAGTATCTTACCGGTGTGACTATTGCCCGATATAAAACCATCGTTACCATCATTATGTCGGTATGGCACACCTTCCACAGCAACAGCTTTGTTTATACACCTTTATTTACACATATTTATTACTTATTGACAACAGTTAATTAAAATTTATTAGCTATGAACTTTGTAGCACCTTCACTACCAAATACCCCCCAAAACATAGGGCATTATTTAAATATTTTGTATAACTATATTTTAAGTGATTATAATCTTAATAATACGACTAATTACTATAATAGGTATAGGTACATCATAGCGTTTTGTGTTAAGATTAGATTTCCTTCCTAAGATTATTCCTTGTTTCTGTAGTTTTTTAATTAGACTATTGGGTACCTACCTATTTATAATAACTAATAACTATTTTATTATTGTATTTTTTTGATGTAAAATCATAAAAGGTACCTATCTATAAGTAATAATTAGTTGAAAAAAATTTGCAATTTAGAATCTTAGAATTTTATTGTTAACTATTATTAAAAACATTGTTATAAAATAGGTTTATAAAAAAAATGTATAAACATCTGAGTGCTCGTTCCAAAAGGAGAAAAATTAAAGAGGAGGTAGAAGCTTTTATTCCAGATACTGCTCTAGAACCCTACAGTTGTTTAAGTATATAATTTAGGTTATCATATTATAATTAATAATAATATGTAGGTATTTTTGGATTCATTTTTGTTTATTTTTCACTATTTTTACTTAGATATTTCATCATCAGATTTAGAATCTCAGCCAGTAGGTAGTAGTTTGGTTAGAGACATGCCAATAACAAACAGTTTTAATCATGAAGTCGAATGTGCAAAAAAAAGACAACACACTTTTAGTTCGGATATTGAACAAAATACTATTAGGCCTGAGATACTTGATGAACAACGACAGTATTCAAATGTATCAAATGATGACATAGAGATAAATAGTTATTCATTTGAGTCAGAATTAGCACAGTGGGCTTTACATTTCAAGATAACACATACTGCACTCAATGGAATTTTAACCATTTTAAAAAAACATGAATGTTTTTCTTGTTTACCTAAAGACGTTAGAACATTGTTAAAAACAAAGTCTGTCGAATGCAATAGTATTAAAAAAGTCAATCCGGGTACATACTATCATTTTGGTATTGAAAACGGTATTATACGCCATTTTCTTGATAGTATTTCAAATGAAGAAATAAAATTAGTAGTAGGTATTGATGGATTACCTATTTCTAAGAGCAGTTCCACTCAATTTTGGCCTATATTGGCATACATACGATCAATTTCCAATCATGTTTTTCCTATTGGAGTTTATTGTGGAACACAAAAACCTAATGACAGCAATGATTATCTAAAAGACTTTGTCATTGAAGCTGAACAATTAATTTTAAATGGTATTTTCATCAATGGAAAGTTTTACAAAGTTGTGCTGGATGTTGTTTGTTGTGATGTTCCAGCAAAATCATTTGTTTTAAAAATTAAAGGACATAATGGATTTTATTCGTGTACACGTTGCAAAATTGAAGGGGAATATATTGAAAACCGGTTGTGCTTTCCTTATTCTGAACCATCTAACCGACCATCTGAAAGGACACATCATGATTATGTTCAACGAACTCAAATTAGTCATCATGTGTATTCTAATAATTCATGTTTGGTAGAAATACCCAGATTTGATATTGTTAAAGGTTTTTCGTTAGATTATATGCACTTGGTCTGCTTGGGTGTAGTCAAAAAACTTCTAATGTTATGGATGAAAGGCCCCTTAAATGTTCGTTTGCCATCATGGAAAATTAATCAACTATCAGAACTAATAGTAAATTTAAAACCATTTATTGTATGCGAGTTTTACAGAAAACCTAGAACATTAATTGAAGTAGCTCGTTGGAAAGCAACTGAGTTTAGGTCTTTTTTATTATATATTGGACCAATAGTATTGGATAAAGTGTTGAGTGATCACTGTTTTAAAAACTTTAAAGCTTTAAGTGTAGCTATGACTATACTTTTAACACCAGGTCTTAGTGAATTTGTCCAATATGCACGAGATCTTTTGGAATATTTTGTAAAATCGTTTGAACAAATTTATGGACGACATTTGGTATCTAGTAATATTCATGGCTTAATCCATTTAGTTGATGATTATCAAAGATATGGACCATTAGATTTATGCTGTGCATTTCCATTTGAAAACTACATGAAGGTTCTAAAGACAATGCTGAGAAAGCCAGACAAGCCCTTACAACAAATTGTAAAAAGATATCATGAAGGAAGTAATTTAGTTATGCAACCTACTAAAACAAAACCAAAAACCTATATTATTTTAGGGTCTCATAATAGAGGGCCTTTGGTAGATAATATAACAATTAATCCACAATATAGTACATTAGTAAAAGACAACTTCAAGATTAAAAGTAAAATTGATGCAGAGTCATATTTTTGTACCAATAATAATGATATTATCAAGTTAGTCAATATCGCTCATTTAAAAGAAACTGGAGAAGCTGTTTTAATAGGAAAGAAATTTATTCAAAAAAAAGATTTTTACAATCAACCAATTCGGTCATCGCTCCTGAATATATATGAAGTACAACAATTATCAGATGATTTTGATTACTGGCACATAAGTGATATTAAAAACAAGGTTTTGATATTTCCGAGGAACAGCAACCTTATAGCTATTCCTTTACTACACACAGTATTATAATTATAAAATTTCTTATCATTTTTATTTTTTTATGTTAACTTGTATAGGTAATTATATAATTATGTATGATGTTTTGCAAATGATATTGGTATAACTTTATACCAATCGTTAAAGTAAAACTTCATTTAATAAATTGGACGATATAAATCTTATACAATAAAATTGATTCAGCTAGTTTACCTATAAAAATGTATTTTTATTAAATGAAATTTTTTTGTTTAATCACTGGAACATAAAAGTTCAAACAATAGTAATTAAGTTTTAAAAAAATTAACTATTAATATATTATAATCATTAGAAAACATCTGCAATTAAATAGTGTGTATTATGGGGAAAATGTTTATCCAAAATTAAATTATTCCAACTAGAAATAATAATGGTAATAATAGCTATATTATATTATACAAACAATACTAAGTAAGTACTATTAACATTTGTATATCATGTAAAAGAAAGAACTGAAAGATGATTATTTTATTGACTATAACAATATTATGTAATAACTTTCATTCCTATCAATTTAAAAAAATATTCTGATTAGAAAAAACACTATTATATTAATTTTCAGTTATTTTTGTAACACGCTGTAATACGTACATATGTATAAAAAGCATATTAAAATTGTTTATTAATTAAAATTTTCTTTTAGTTTAATAAACCAGTATAAGATGTGGATCATAGTTAGTTTTGACGATGAAGATGCTGTAGAAGCTGTTCCTGCTCACTGGATGAAAAATAACATGTGCGCCTGGCCAAAAAAAGATATGAAAAAACATATACAACGTAGGACTATTCCAAATAAATTTGATTTTAATTATTTTAAATCAAGAATTTTGAAAAAAGGCATTGGTAAATATTTTATTAATAGGTAGATTATTTTATTTTATTACTACTTTTTTACTTAATAGGAACATTACATGAAGCTCGAGAAATAAATAAATTAGCAGAGGAGACAAGTGACCTATCTAATATTGAAAACACAAAAAGGAAAAAAAAGACTACAATGAAAAATTTAGAACCTCCTCAGTATATTGAAAAATTACAATCACAGAAAAATAAACAAAATGGTAAATATCATTGAATATATATATATATAAATACATGATTTAATTTATACAAGTACTTAAGTATAGGTATGTATTATTATATTTATTATAATAACTGGTTAATTGCCTTTTTTAGATGATTTAGTTTCTAGGGAGGTAGATTTTGGTAGGTCAATAACATTGGAGACTTCACTCGAAAAGCAGAAAACAGTTACAAGTTATAATAGTATGTTTACCTTTTTTGTTTTATTAAATTGTTTATAACTATTAAAGTTTTAATTTTTTAATTACTTTGCAGATTTTAACCAAGATTTAGATTATAACTATCAAGAGATTAGTACAATAAAGAATTGTAAGACACAATCATTAAAATCCAAACTAAATATGCCTGGTTCTAGATTTTCAAATGAAGGTATATTATATTATAATTATTGACGCACACATTTAAAGATTTTATTTAATGATCTCTAATTATGTCTTTTTAAGGTCGTAATAATCATCAGATGTCAGATTGCTCTCCTTCAAAAGTAAAAAGAACTCTTTTTAAACCAATAAGTACATCAATTCAAGGTATTTTATTATTTATATTTCATACTTTAATTTAGCTAACAATTTTATTATATTATATTATATTACATGTTAAATGTATATATTATTAACAGAGAATAAGTCTTCATCAACAACTCCAGAAAGTAATCATGAAATATCATCCATCGTAAATACATCATCTTCTCCATTTAAGGTCACATCACAAGACAACTATCAATCATTATTAATTTCCTGATGTGCATGAAGAAATAGTGTTATCAGGTAAATATATTATGTTACTTGTTAAACTATTTAATGGTCATGACTTATGACTGAGTATATATTATTACAATATATTCATTGTTTTCCCTAGATCATAATACCAAACAGTTATCAAATCTTGGCCATAGACCATCTACATCAACTCAAGACAATTGTAATTATGATTTAGAAATTAAAAACATGACACCTAAGCCATATTCATCTACAAAATTCAATAGTTATATTATTAAAGATCACAAAAGGATGAATGTTTCACCGCAGAGTAATTTAGCCATCACACCAAGAGGCACCAATTCATCTGGCCAACATTCTGGTAAGATTTTATTAGTTGTATTGATACTTATAGGAATTAATAAATCTTTTAATTTGTTTAAACATATTATTTTCCCATTACAGATATTTTGAACAGAATCTTAAATGTGGTATTAAAGATTAGGTATGATGTACAGTCCATTCAACAGAAGCAGATGGAAATGGAACAGACTCTAACAGATGCAATAAATCAAGTAAATGAAACCAAAGGTTCCACTCACCAAAATATATCAACAGAAGGAGAAGACTTTTATTTAATGATTCCCATAATGGACGAAGAACAATTATTTATATTTGAAGAAAAACTTTTGGAAAAGTCTTATAAATTATGTGTTGTAAGTGAAAATATTACATTTGATTTAACAATATATTACAATTTATTGTATCTTTAATTTACATGAATTATTCTTTAATTAACAGTTATAACTTATAACACTTAAGATATATATTTAATGAAAATTATAAGACACATTTGTATAGGTAAATGAGCTCAAACGTCTTCAAAAAAAAGAACTTAATTCTACGGTACGAGGCTTACTAAAAGCACTTTTCAGTGACGATGTCTTAAAAGAATACAGTTATGTTGGGCAAAAAAAAAAGAAAATATTCTGTTCATTAAGATCATGTGCAATAGTTTTTGGTGAGTGTTTTCTTATAATATATTATGTTATCTTTTTCTAATTCAACTATATATATAGTTAATAGTCCACATATTTTGTTACAGAAACAATTAGAAAAATGAAAAACTTCCAAAGTTCAACTAATGCAACTATTGAAGACCCAATTAAAAAATACATTGCTGGTGCTGGTTTTAGAAAATCTTCTAAAAATATAGATTAACCAAAAATTTAAAATTTCAACTATTATTCTATTAAAACAAACATTTTAAAGATATAAAATACCTGTTTATTAATTTAAATCATTTTAAGTACATAATATTTGTATTGTAATATTACAAAAGTTTGTTATTTTTATTTTATGATACTATAATATTATATGCCTATAAATATTATCTTACAAGCTAAATACATAATATTTTCCTTATTTTAAATAAAAATTAGAAATATTTTATTTTTTTCTTTTCTGACTGCATTTTAATTTAAATATCCATAAAGTCTTTATGTTAAACTGAAATGTACAGCAGAGTATAAGAATAGATGCTCTTTTTCTAACTGTTATTTCAACAGGTATGTTGGCTTATGAAAAAGCTTTTTAAAAAGTCAAAATACTTAGGTATCATTTTGTAAGCAATAAATAAAAATAATAATATATTCAAATTTTTTAGCTGCTAATATTGTGTTTAAAAAACGTAAAATTAATATTATAAAAACCTTCTCACATTATTATTATAATGTTAAAATGAGAACATAAAGACAATTGAAAAATTATTATTTTGGAATATTATAAAGATATATTTCTTAAATTGTTTTTATAATATTCTTCTACAAATATTATAATAATGATGGTATTGTGGCCAAAAAATATTACTAAAATATTATTATCACAATTTTGTACTCAATTTATAATGAATTAATATTGATTAAATAATATTACTCGTTACAAGTGAAATGTCATAATAACATTATTATATTAAGATTTTGCTATCTGGGTATATAATATGAAACGACACGTTTGCTTATGACCATAGTAACGAATAAAAAATAATATTATAAGGACTATGCTAACCACTCAGAATCATTTTTTTTATACATTGGTTTATCATTGGATTCAAATATAACACATCCATTACAACTACTGTAAAGCAGTGCGGTACCAACTTGTCCACCTTTTAAAGTAAAACTTCTTTCTTGCGGTGTGAGTGGAGAAAATATCATAACGGAAAATGAGCACGTTCCTTTATTTATTTATTTTGAAATTCATACACGGTGGTGCGCACGTTTATTTTTATTGTATTGATTTTTCTCGCTTTTTCTCTAATTCACTTATAATTTCACGGGTTACAATATTTATGAAAGTTTTAATTCCCCAGAGTGTAATATTGGGCTTACACACTCTCGTATTTTTTTTTTTATTCTCATTTGCTCAATAATTTTTAAAAATGTAAGGTTCACAACAGAATAAAAATTAGAATCCTAATTGAAATATATCGTTCATAAAACTGTCTCACCAGTATCACCTAATCAGTGTAGGGAAAAGATAACCAAAAATCATCTGGATAAGATAACAGATAATTCATTCAACATTTATCTAGATAAGAACAAATATAACATAATTTAGATCAAAAAAATAGATAATTTGTTATTAAATTATACCTATTATAAAAAATGTAATTTATTAGTAATTACTAACTAGGTAATATTTATTAATTAATAAATCCCTAATGTTATTTTTCAACTAAAATAATATACAATATTAATTTTTAATACCATTTGAATAAAAATGAAACTGACAATATTTCAGTAAATATTTCTTTTTTTAACTATAATAATATTGGTATTTGGAATCACTTCTCGATTCTTGTAAATTATTGGCTATTTCAATATTTAAAAATATTTTTATGATTATATTATTTATCTAGATAAATTATCACAGATAACTATTACATTTACCTAGATGAGATAATTAGATGATTTAATTATTTTTATCTAGATAAGATATTTAAAGAATTAATTGTATCTAGATAATTCCCAACACAGCACCTAATACTTTGATAGACATCGTTCATTTTATAATTTAATCAATATTATGGAAGATATCATTGTATAAAAAAACGATTCTGAGCGAAAACGGTATATGTCAGTCTAGGTATAAGACATATTATATACTTATATAAATGGTATTAAAAAAATTTTACCTATAATAAGTACTTATAATAAATTTAAAATTTATCATATCACAATATCCATTACAACGCGTTATACATCAACAACAAACCGTGATATTATCATAGATAAATAATAGTATACTTTAGAAGTTTCAAGTACCCACGAATATTATAATATCAATAACAACAAAATAACTAAATTAGTAATTATTCTAAGTTTTTTAATATGTAATTTCGTCCAAATTTGAATGAAAAAAAAATGTGTTATCCCTATAAATAAATCCATATGTCACGAGTCGTTCACAGCTGCCTTATGAATACACCTTTATAATAAATACATGATGTACCTAATACTAATTCAACCAGAAGCAACTGTAAACCAATAAACATGGTATTATCATTCAAATATTTGGGAATAATGATAGATTTGCATCTGAAATGGTCAAATCATACTATACAGAATATAGAAAACAAAATGAGAAGTTTAATATTACTCTATTTAAAAAAACAGTTTTCTAAATAAAATATTTTAAAACAAGTATATATGACATTATGTTACTCAATTTTATCATACTGAAAAACATACTGAGGAGGCACAAATGGAACAGTCATAAATACAGTATATATTATCCAAAAGAATTATGATACAAGTAGCTTAATTAATATACATTCTTCCGTTGGCTTACCCATCAGTCAAGTTATTTAGCCACACAAACATACTATCTATCTACTGTACATTAAATAAATTCTCATAAGATCTATACAAATGCACATACTTTTTATGTCTTAATGATATAGAAATAATCGAGGAAATAATAGATAAGTGAACAGTAAAGTATATAAAACCACACAGTACCAAACTAACCAGTTTAAGAAATTCTCTCGATTACATGGTACTTACATAAATTCAACAATTTGGGAAATTATGTAAAAAGTCTATTACAACTTTTATGTGAAAATCGGTATTATAATAAAACCAATGATATAGTTAATAAAATTCATATGAAAAAAAAGGTGGGTAAATGGATGTCGCTCTGCTGTACAGTAGGTTAGAAGTGGGTCACTGTATAATGGACAGTATTAAATTTGAATTCAATGATATAATATCACTGTATAAGAAAAACGATTCTGAGCGGAGACGGTATATCAGTCTATGTATTAGACATATATATACTTATCTATGGTATTAAAAAAAAATTGACCTATAATAGGTACCTATAATAAATTCCAAATTAATCATATCATAATATCTATTAGGTACTTATAAGTTATAACGCGTTATACATCAACAAAAACCGTGCTAAAATCATAGATATATAATAGTATACTTTAGAAGTTTCAGTACCCACGAAAATATTATACAATC
>NW_021770820.1:5167-7342 GCF_005508785.2 Acyrthosiphon pisum | reverse complement strand
ACATTTCGTATACGCGACATTGCATTAACCTACATTATTATATTTACCTACCTACGAAAAACACAAGGTATAGTTACAACAACATATTACGAGTAATAACGTTTATGCTCTACCTACATCAGTAAAATTACGTACTATATAATACACAACAATATATTATGTATTAATTAATTAATACTTATATGCTCGTATACAGTACAATACTTCGCTACACGTTAAAACATATTCATTACGCGACAGAACATTTCACATAAATCGTTACGCGCTCAATGCCCTTATTGAAAACGCTATTCACAGTAACATTACATTAGGTACGGGAAACGACGTCTCGTTGCAATGGTTTAAAACTTAAAACTTAATAATAATAACCTAACCTAACCTAACCTAGCTACTTAAAACAACTTGCTCTTTTCACCTCTCGTCTACGCTCATCGTTATGTCTACCATTACTTTACATTTACAATAATACTAACACGATAATAATATGTTAAAACGACTTTTATTTAATTATTATTATTAGTCACAATATTGCCGTAATCAATTTACCTACATATCTTTTTATATGTTCCACTTTTTACATCAGTCAAATTACAATATCATACCATTCACTGTACAATACAATATTAATAAACATAATATAACATTTATTTACTTCAAATGTCAAAATTCAATTGTATGATATCAATATACATACACTATATGATATAACTTTTATATTACAAATTAAATAATTAATAGGTAAACACCGCCACATTATATACTCGACAAAAACGTTCAAATATTTTCATTTCTACTATTAAAATTTTAAAAATATCTAAACAATTATCTCTATATAACTATAAAATGCACTTTTTAATATATTATATTACGACATTATTTTTAATACTCGGCTATTAATTACGTATTACACCTTCCGTATACTATCCAATACTATTACACTTTAGTAGATCATTTCAAATGTTCAACAAATTTTTTCTCTGCAGGATACCGTAATATTAACAATGCACTAGAATAGAAAAAGAATAATCTATTTTCATATAAACGGCAAACGCGAATCGCCAGTACCCTCGTCAATGTCGTACAAATCAAACAAACGCCTCGTTACACACCACATTGCTAATGCATTTACCTACCAACGACAAACACTTAGTATAGTTCGAAAATAACATATTATAAGTAATGGCGTTTTTGCTACATACAGGCATACCGACGTGCTCTAATGCACATAACAATATGTATTAATTAATATATTAATAAATCTTGTACATTACAATACTTAAAAGCTCTTGATTCCGCCGCATTACATTTCACATAAATCGCGTTACGCGCTCCGTGTCATTATTAAAAGCGCTATTCACAGTATAATTACAGTAGGTACGGCACCACGATATCTCGTTACAATAGTTTCCTTTACTTTACGGAAAACCTACAGTATATCGCATAGTTTTTTCTTTACTGGCAACTAAACGAAATAATATATTACATTATAACCATTTCTTTTTATTTAGATTCAAAACAATAACACACGTTATTGACCTACACAAAACACTAATACGACAATTATTTAACCACCTGACGCGCGTTCGTCATTCCCTTCAGTCGTCACATAAAAACGTACGTGTTACTTTTAAATATCACAATAACATACACTTTATTATTACAAGTTCAAATACACAATTATTATGGGTAGGTACTGTTCGTGACTACAATTTCCATAACAATTAAAATACATTATTTTTTCAGTAATATATATAAAATTAAAACAAATGTATACGACATACATTTACATAAATATAAACCTAATGTAACTCTTAACACCTTAGTTTATGTATAAAATACACAGCTCTTATTCTTCCGACATAAAAAAACATTATTATATGTACAATTATTTTATATTCATAATAATACGGTTTTATACAATCACCAATAGGTGGCGTCATCTCTATATTAAAAAATTACTTGTCCCCAATTATTTTATATACAAATAATAGAAATTATTCTGGGGCTAGGTAAAAAACAACTTGTTCTTTTCACCTATCCTCAGGGCCTCAAATTAACATATTTTGCTACTACACCCCTAATTCCACACCAAAATATTTTTAAATAATAGACATAGGCTTAGTAGTGCAAGTGCCACATATCACTTATTTGCATAATTGTTTTTCTTCTACATTA
>NW_021770820.1:1909-3782 GCF_005508785.2 Acyrthosiphon pisum | reverse complement strand
TCAGCACTTCAATTCAACGCATCAATTAGTGCATAAAGCTTTACAAAAAACATTATGTAGGTGAATGATCTCAAACAATGCACTAGCATATGTCTAAAAGCTTCATTCAGCAATGAATTTAAACAATTTAACAAAGCCATTTTAAGTCATTTCACTATATTCAAATAAATTATAATATATGTATATATTATTATACATATGTATATGCTTATTTATAATTTTAGTACATACAAGTATTTATATTATAGTTCTATATCTACAATATTTATGTAAACATAAAAGTTTTTATATATTTTGTATTATTAATTTTCTATAATACATATTTTTGTTCTCAGTGCTTGTTCGTTTTACCTTCATCTAACCGACAAAATGTATGGAGACATTTTTCCACAGTGGTTAGTCCAAGCTCCACAGTGTTTTAAAAGACAAGAAGCGTAAGACTACATTTTTTAATAATAATTATAATTAATCAATAAAACTGTTATGCCATAAATATTTCATTTTCAGGAAAAAACAAAAAGTCGGAAGAATACTAGATGAAGATAATGTAGGTGACGAAAATTAAGAAATTTAACCAGCTCAATTCGATATTGTATTTTTTTTTTTATTTCCTATTTATTCCGAAAAAATTTTAGACTAAGTAATTTATGTTTTTAATTTTCTTTTAAATGTTATTTAGTTTTCATTTATATATATATATATTTATTTGCAAGGTTGCAAAATTGTTTTCTCAATAATAACAAACATTAATATTTTTACAAATAATATCTAAATTATTTATTTATATAGGTATAGTAAATTATCAAGTTTATTTTTTGGATTAGATGTATACTGCAGTAAATATATCATAAATCTAGTTAAAATACATACTTTTATTTTAAATGTATTGTCTATGATAAATATGCAATTGGATAAACAATGATAGTTTAAGCTATAGTTTTTAATGTAGTATTCACTCAAGTAATGTTAATTTTTACCAGTATTAGGACATTTTTACTGCAATATATAATTTATAGATAGGCGACAAAAAGTTACATGATACTGTACCTACATATAATATGTTGATGTCAACCTATTTTATAATATTATATTTTAATTTGAAATTATATACAATTATGCTATATATTATATATATAACTGTTATGCATCCATACATAACATAATTTTATACCTATAGTTATGCATAGGTCATCAACAATAGCATTCCTGTTATATAATATTATTATATATTACAAGTATAACTATGTAACATTGATGTTATATAAAATAATGTATGCTAGATATTAATACATAACTGTTACAATACTAATATTACAAAAGTTATATTGCAGTACATATATGTTATTATGTTATTTTATGTGCTGTTAGGGAGCTGTTAATTGACATTTTTTAAACTTTTCATTTTACTTCATTTAACTTTTCATTTTACTTTATACATTTTTAAATGTTTGCAACTTTTACAGTTTCTTAGACACACATAATTTGCATTGTTTTATACATCATAGGCTGCTTAATACATTTATCAAAATCTAAAATACTTTTAATGTCACTCAACACCTTTATCCACTTTAATAGGTTAGGTTAGGGGGGGGGGGGGGGGGGTGCCCTTCAATTATGAGTATTATATGTGAAATAAACTATTATAAATTAAGACTTGATTTTATTATTTATTTTTTATTTTTTTATGCGACGTACCTGTATTATTTAACATGGGCTATCCACATTGCATTCTATGACATGATTATTCTATACACGATTACTCAATATTAATATAACTAACTTACAATAGTACGTGTACTGTCTTGTAGGGAATTTCAATTTTTTTATAAAAAGCCCGTTTCATTCATTTAATATTATTATTTTTCGAAAACAA
>NW_021770820.1:0-416 GCF_005508785.2 Acyrthosiphon pisum | reverse complement strand
ATGAAAGTAATTTGTTTCAACTATGTATTTGAGCTTATAAGTATTTTAAAACATTTATAAAAGTGTTTCACCTACACAATGTCATTTCTTTCATAACATAAAACATTGATCCTTTAAAATGAGTTTACATTGATCAAACAACAATTAAATAATAACATTTTTCCAAATGATTTATAATTACTAATTAGGATAACTACTATCAGAAATTTATTTAAAAACTAAACGATTATTTCTTTCATTATATCCAAAGTATTAACACTTTGTTTTTCTTTTATATCATTATATAATTCTTACAGAGGATATCTACGACACTTTATATATTTTTTAAGCTCTTGTAAATAATTTTCAAACTTAAAAGCACTATCATTTTCCCATGACATCTTACACATTCTGGTACATGAATTAATTTCACCAAA
>NW_021770819.1:15355-18653 GCF_005508785.2 Acyrthosiphon pisum | reverse complement strand
GAAATGTACATGATATGTAATGTCTTTGGAAATAAATTGGCCGTATAATATATTTTCAATTTTGAACAATATTATATTAATTTGTTGTCATGGAGATCTTCGTTTGGATGTTTATTATCATCGTCCGATTATAAGTTTTGAATCAGTTTATATTTCGCAACCAACCGTTTCCCGAATTATAGTTATTTTCTCTAACATAAATATACATAATAATCAATTTATGAGTCTATTAGTATATCTTAAAGTTAAATAATTTTTGTAACCTTGCGTAAGGTATAAAAACGTAAAAACATAGCTATTTATTTATTATGGTAAACAAATAATTTTTTGAAACCCGTCATTAAAAGTTTAGCTATCGACCCGTTCATAGTTTTCTACGTCGTATATTACAGATATGGGTGCCACACTGGGAGCTGAACCATGCCAACAAATGTATGCCAATAACGAGGGTCGATCCATAGTCGACATTTTGGATTTGGCAGTGAATCTAAAGCAGGTCGTGCCTACTGTGCCTTTTCGTGTGACATCAAATACGGACACACTCGGGGAAACCTCGTTGATCGACGCTCTGGACCTGGCCGTCGATCGCAGGACCACTGACGCGGCTCTCCTGCAGCAGATACCGATTCGGCGGAGCGAACGTTTTCGGTCGTCTCCCGAACTGCGAATCCAGTCACCGGTGTACGGCAGCGTGAAGACGTTCCCGCCGGTACCCGCGGAATTCCCGGAATACTCGGCAGCACGGTCAGCTGTTGGTCCGCGGAAGAAGTCTGCCTGGAAGAGGACCAAACGGTTCGTTTGGAAATCGTTGGTGAACGTGGCACGCAGAGTTTGTTTCTGTCAAGCCTTCGTAGACCTAGAGTAATGTTAACAAAGTTTTCGACCTCTCCCCTACCTAGCCTGGGTTGCTAATGACGATGGGAAAGCGTCCGCAGAACCCGACACCTCAGTCGAGGGCAGCAGTCAAGTCGAAGCGATGTGGGGTCGAGGTATAAGGTACGTGAAAGTGAACTTTTGGGGTGATCGGTGGTATATCACCGACACACGTTCTCCGGCCACCGGCGGTAGGGACACGGGATCGTGGACGTCCGGAGACCCTCTGGAGGCGTGGTGGGTGCCGGCTGCTTCGGCCCGAGAGCGACGACGACGCGACAACGACACTGGCTAGCTGTACCGGAGGTACCATTGGCGGTATGACTGGTGCAGCGTTGCACTGCGAAGACGACTCGTGACTTTGACGACGGAAATCGTAGAGCACACGTCGGGCGAGTGACAGACGACTTTAATTATTATTATTATATACGGTGGCTAGCGACCATATTATAATAATAAAATTATAGTCTTCATCGCTCGCTCCGACGAGCTTTGTTCACCGTCCTCTCCGTCGCCACAGTTGTCTCTTGCAGCACAATATCTATAGGGAACGTCATCGCGCACTAGCCAACCGTCGCCAACCGTCATCGTTGCTCTCGCAGCTTTCGTGGTCGGGTTCCGCCCGCTTCCGTGGTCGTCTTCGAGTCCTCGAGGTAACGCGCCCGCGACTCTTGTCCCCTCGCAGGACCGGCTACAAGAACGATGTAGAAGTGACCATCTGCACCACCCACTCGCCATCACGTACCCCCCACCTCGCCTCGTCTTGACTGATGTCTCTCTTTCTTTTTTTTTTTCAATTATAATTCATTGCAATTTATTATGCCACATTGAGCTTCTTTTAATTTTTGTTCATATTATTGTTTATTGTAATTTATTTTGCCAAATTGTGCACATTATTTTTGTTAAAATTATTATTCCTGTTTTTTTTGCCAAATTGAGCATCTTTGTTTATTAGATAATATTATTGTTTCTTTTTTTTGCGACATTGCGAGTAATTTTCCTATTTTCTTTTGTTACTTGTTAATTATTTTTCGGCATAAATATTTCAAAATTTTAAAGCACTCGTTAATTTTATATCAAATTTATCGTTTATAATAATATCATTGAATTATCATTTATCTCACAACTCTAATGTTTTTTGTTTATTTTTTTTTCATTATTATATAAATCGTGTTTAAAAATTATATTTTTTTTATACTTGATATTATTTATTACTGTATTCAAATTATTATTATAATTTATATAATAAAATTGTTCTATTATCTATAAATTATCCAATAATAAAATAATTTTTTTTATACGGTAAAATGCTGTTATATATTTTTTGTATTAAACAGTAGGTAGGATTTTATTTATTTCTACAGAAAAATGATTGATGAACATGATCGTGATCATGTGGGACCTATGAAGAATATTAACCAACAATTTGTTTGATATTAAACTTCAATAAAATATTATACTGAACGTTTTGGCCTCGTGAGAGTATAAGTGCAAAATATCATCATGCACCATATACACTTTGTAAAATCAATAAATTCATTGCCCGGTTATTTAGTAAACTAAAAATAATTAAAAATAGACTGGGTCATTATTAGAGCAGAATCGTTTGGAAATGTTTATGTCTATTGAACGAGATATTGCAATAACTGCGGGCTGTCTTCTCCCTCGCTTTATTTTGAATAATATTACAGATACATTTTACTTTCAGTATCGTCACTATGTATAATGTCAATTTATTATATTATAATGTAACCGTGCGCCTTATTCAGAAAATGTGAAATCCGCGTGTGCCAATCAATCGTTTTCTTTATAAAACTCAGATTTTCGAGTCATAATTAACCGCAGCGGACCCACAGCGCATGATTACAAAATTAAAAAGGCCTTACTGATTAATATTTCGAAGAGTATGAAAAGCAGCACTATTATAATATGGAAGGTATATAGTACGTACAAATAGTATATTATAACAGCTGTATAATCGCGTACCTACCTATATTGTATACGAACTATACGCGCATTATGGGTAATTACGAAAATCAAAATTAAAAACATATTTTCGCCGGGTCACATAAAATTAGTCCACTGTTTAGGAAGAGTTCGGTGACATACTTGGTATAACTTTGATACTTTAAAGTTAAACTATAAAGTTAGGTACAAACAGCACGGCTGGGTCCGCGATTTACCGAAGGTAGATTGCCTACCTGATAATATACTGCTACGAATCAGAATTTTAATCCAGGCAACAGAATAGTCAACAAGACAATTCTGATTTTAGACGCTCATAAAAAATTATTGTGAATTTACGTACGAATTTAAGAACCCACAAAAAAAAACACATTATTGTAAAATTGTAAGCTTAATATTGTAATGTAGTTTTTCTTACGCTTGCCATTTTCCTAATAGTAAATTTTTATCAGACATCTAT
>NW_021770819.1:11013-14209 GCF_005508785.2 Acyrthosiphon pisum | reverse complement strand
TAATAGTTAGAGTGGCCGATCGGACTAAGGGTTCGGTCACGACGCGCACCGTCGCCGGTTCAAACCTCGGTTTCGGGTGGTACTTCTCTTCGGGCAGTCACGGTATCTGGAGATAGAGGCCACTATTCACCTCCGGTTGTTTTTAACTCAAATATGCCTGGAAGCCGTAAACTATTCTAAACATATTTTTGGATAAATATTGAAAAATTAGGTATTATTTCAGAAATAAAATTATCATAACACGGCGTCCTGCTTAGGCTATTTAGCTACACCACCGCCATGGGTCATTTTCCTGTCATTTTTGTAATAGGTACCTAATGAAATATTTTAAATATTATTATAATAATTATTAAGTAATATACCATAGTAATATAATAAAATATTAAAATATGACGCTATACCCCATTGCACGGTAAATTTACTTTTTTTAATTGAAGAATAAGTAATAAATTAATTCAATAAGATGAAAGCGTATACAGACGGCAGGATGTCAATGGTTTATGCTGTTGTCAAATACATATATATATATATATATATAAATATTATATTATATTTCTATAGATTTTTTAACATTTTACGCGCCGTAAATGTTTTTAACATTTCGAGATAATTCTTTTTAGCCTTTTGCCATTTAAAAATGTATATTTCAACCGTAAATATAATAAAAAAAAAAAAAAAATATAATAATATTATAATACTGTTTTTACTTTGTCCATATATTATCTTAAATCAATTCACGATGTGGTTATCACGATGTCCCGAATATTTTATGTTTAATATTATGATGTGGAAGTGCAATAAATTATTATCATGATAATGTTATGCTATAATTAAAGATAACTTAAATAATATTGCGAGTTTAGAGTCGAGGTTATATTATTATTTCGTCTCCTCAGTACCTACGTGTTGTGGGTTACAATATCCAGGGGCGTAATTATAGGGGTGATATGAGGGATAGATCCCTCCCCCCATTAGCTGTCTTTATAATATTGTCTTATACCTATGAATATTTCAAATACAAACTTATAAGTTATTACGAAACTAGAAAAATAAATAAAATATTTAGTTGTATCTGTATAGATATTACCCAGTTATAAATATTTACACGGAAAACGATAAGCATGATTTCAAAATAAATGGTCTTATTCATATTAATTCTTATTTATTAATAAACACTGGGTGCCTTGCAACACACTGTACCAAATTACAGTACCTACTTCCTACACACTACATGTATAAAGATTATAGACGGTAAGTAATTTGATATTGGGAAAAACCACCATTCCAAAAATATAATATAATAATAAAAATGTAACTTCAAGATTTACATTTCGAAAAGCGAATTAGTAACACTATTACAAACGCACGCCAACACTAAGTATCTACATTGATTATTGCGATTACGTATATAGCCGCTAATAGCCGCTACACAGTAGATACACACGATATAGTCACAGTGTAACACAAAATAGTAATTGATTTTATTTTTATAAGCTAAAAGAAAAATGGAGCAAAAAAAAAGAAAATTACCAGAAACTAGTAGTAGGTAAGTACTCTATTGAATTTTTTTAAAAAGAATACTGGGTGGCTGGACCTGACGTAAGTATTAAAATTTCAAATTATTAGGTCCGGAATCAAATGTTTTAAAATCGTATAAAATATGTATGACGTATTTTATGCACTTATTAAAATGTATAATTAGCATTACAACTAGCGCTAAAATTATGTAAAATTAAATGAACATCAGTTAAAAAATTTAACTGCAATCACTGCCGTTAATTCAATAAATTATTATGTCATATTGAATATTAATAATAACTTCACCAGTAATATTTTCTTACTTGCGCCATACCTATAATAACTTAAAACCAATTATTGAATCCATTTCTATTACCAACAGAACGAGAAGTATCTACCATCCCTAAGTCAGAAGGAAAGGGTGACTTTTGGGTTTACTCATCATCTCAAGTAAAACGAATAATAAAATTATATGATACAATATTTTTTTACTAAAAACTGTTTGAAAATCGTTTCGATGTTTTGAAATGCACAAAAGGGTGGCGTTGGGAAGATGATGATTTTTCACTAAAATATATGGATGTTATAATTAAAATACACAACATCAACAATGAGCTTGCTTGGCGAGAAGTGCTAAAATGGGAAGCTTTCCACGCAAGTGAATGTATGAATCCAAAGTTTTAAAGTTTTAGGGGTAAAGCTAAACATAATTTTTCTCCAAGGACAAAGATACGAAATTGGATGGTATATGAACTACCTTTTGACATGATTAGAAATTAGATCGTTGTGGTAAAGAAGTATGATATGCTATTGATTATTACAGTACAGATCATTCACCAAATAAATATCAAGTGGCTATTTTGGATATTAGGCCAGCCTTAGATTCATTTGGTGCGTTGTGGGAATGTTCAAAAGTAAATATATTTTTAATCAAAATTAAAAAAAAAAAATTATACCTTTATAATTTTATGTATCTTAAACATTTCAATTTTAGGCTGCTTATTGGAGATGGTGATATGAAGCTGAAATGGAAAGAAATATTGCAATTAAAATGGAAGAATTAAGAAGCGATGATAAAGTGTGAATATAAATTATTCATTTTTTTTATTTACTGTATAGTGTATAGTAGATTCCTTAATTAAAAGTTAACTATTTCAATCCTTAAAAGATATCAAGTTAAAAACTAAACTAGTAACTATAGTATTTTTTAGCACTACAAATACATTATATTTAGATATTTTGTTATTATACTATTTTTCAAATTCAATGGTTTTATTGATTTAATATTTTTAATGAAATGTATACACACGCAGAATGAACATTGTTTTACGTAATAGTCAATAAACTATAATTCTTAGTTTTAAATTGCAGAAATTGTATTGTTTTAATATGTATATTTTTGTTTTATATTAATGAGTTAAAAAAATATTATATTAAAATAGTTAACATTTATATTCTATAAATTAACTTCTCACAATACACTACTTTTCAGCTTACACATTTTTTTTTTTAATATTTAATAAAATAAAATAGTTGGAATAGGAACATTTATTTGTAACCTAAATCTATTTTATTATGTTGATGAGACAATTTAAATATTATATTTGTTTACTGAAAATCAAAATTTGGTATAAATTATGTCAACCTCTGGGTTTTTCTATAGTCTGAACATAAAATG
>NW_021770819.1:9918-10913 GCF_005508785.2 Acyrthosiphon pisum | reverse complement strand
TGTCGTGTGAAATTATCACGGTTACCACAGTTACCAAACGATACCGCATAGTTGAATATATTCCATTTAATATAAATTTAAAATTTACGGAACAACTTAATTACATTTTTCCTGGTAAAGATAAATAAAGATAAATACTTCCGTGTAAATATTTAAAGGTTGCAGTTCCATCGTGTCAATATATTTTATATATCATTATGGTTGTTATTCATTTTTACTGTTGAAAATGTATGAAATAGTCTCTCATTGTTGATATACATATAGTATTGTCGAGAAAATGATAAAAATTGAAATATTCGTGATATTTGTATTTTTCTCAATATGTCATTCAAAAAACAATTTAATGCCGAAACTACCTGTGGTAAATTAATAATCTGATTGATTTATTAATTATATTATATATTATTCTCTATTTAATGTACAAATTTTAGGTATCTACAAATGTTTACATATACTACTTTATTACAGGGAGAATATATCGTATGATTTTTGATAAATTATATCAATGCGATTCAATAAAAAATCAATCAATTCAATTTAATGTTTATTTTAATAAGAAGACATCAATTATGAATGAGATGAAAGGGAATTTAACATATTTGGTACCTTATGACGATAATCTTATAGTAAGTGAATTATGATTTATTTTGAATAATTTAGTAAAACTTCCCTATTACAAGGTCTCATATAGACAAGATAAAAATTCTTACAGTAAAGAATTATGTTAAAACTAGTCTGGAGTTGTATGTAGGTATATAAAATCAGACAGATTTTTAATCAACGTACAATATCTGAAACTATTTGCTTTTAAATGTTTATTATCTATTTAACCTTAAGTACTTAATACAGGGTGATTGATTAAGCGTAAAACACTCATTATCTCAAAAAGTATTCACTTTTTTCAATTTTTTTTTTTTTCAAAATTTTAGATCTACGCTGTTCTAGAATTATATAATTTTTTTAATATTTTTTCACCCTCATATTTATTAGGAAAA
>NW_021770819.1:0-6403 GCF_005508785.2 Acyrthosiphon pisum | reverse complement strand
TCTATGAAGTCGTAGGTAAGAAATAATACCTAATGAAATTATTAAATTCAGCAATAGTGCTCAATGATCATTGTACTAATTATAGACCTATCTCTCTCTGTCTCTTGCCATACCCATTCAAAATAATTTTAATATAAAAAACTTTTTTTCTAAAAACCAAATCAACGAAAGACCCACTGTTATTAGCTTCAAATTGTATTAATTCTAGTAGATATTGACAATGACAATAATAAGGTAGGTAATTTGGTTCATATTCAGATTTAAAAAATGATTTTCATTAAAAAATATTAATTTGGTATTCTTATATTGCTCTGTGCATATTTCATTCTATTTTTCAAATAGATTGCAAGTAGTTAAAACTGAAGAAGTGTAAACTTGTGAAACTCGAGGAACACTCATCTTGTTATTTCTTATTTTCATAAAATATTGTCTTATTACTCTTAATATTTCAGGAGATATTATTTGTTTAGTTGACGATACATAATAGTTTCAATTAAACATCAAAGAAATTGTTGAATATTGTATTACTTAGTGAATCAATGTACCTACCTATTAATAATAATATAATATAAGCTTGGTTACATAAACATTATCTAGAACTGAATATTAAAAAATCTAAATATGTGTTTTTTAGTAGAAAATTCGAATAAAAATATCACCGTAGATACATCATTTTAGATGCTTGAATGATTTATAAATTTATAAATGTTTTTAATTAAAAAAATTATATATATTTTTTCATTTATTAGTTAACTCTTAGGTAGGCAAATCGTTAGGAAAGCCAATGTTAAATAAACAAATTAAAATTAGATAGGTAAATAGATGGGTATAAGTAAAAAAAAAATAAACACAAAGATTTCTTTATGTGTAATAAGAGTTTAATATTATTTTTACTTATAGTAAAATGTGTTTACTGTATATAATTAGTACATTGAATTCTTGAAATAATTTAGTAGTTATGATAATAATATATACTATACCTATAAAAGTATAAACTATATTATAAAATAGAAAATGAAAAAAATATATTTATTTATTATTATCTATTGCATAAAAATGCAGTCAAAGTGAATCACAGATAATTACGTGAAGTTAAAATTTTTCGATATTTGTTATAGGTAAGCGTGAATCTGCCTAAAAATAATATTATAATAATAAAAATACTAAAAGGTACGTAACTGATTGTTACTGGCTGAAAATAAATAAATATTCAAACGAGATAACCACGGATACCCAGCCGGTCGGTATATCGACGCTGAATAATAAACAAATTTGATTATTTAGTAGATATAGCTAAAAAAACCGTGTGCACTATAGTTAACAATTTTTTTTTTTGGAATTTCGCGTCGATTTATATTTATCTCCAAAATAAACTACAACCGAAAGCGATCACGTTATAATGGAGTTGATGACCATACATCAGAAAACTGTCTAACTGAATATTCAGGAAGTCGTAGGTAAGAATAATAACGAAATTATTAAATCCAGCGATATTACAATATGTTAATTATTTATTATTATGTATTGCATTTTTTATGATGTTAATTTAATTACCTAACTAATAAAAACAGTCTAGATACCTAATAGATACATTTGTAAGTTTACAACTTTCTCCTAGATTGGAGATTTGAAAATAAAGTGATCATTTCTTCAAAATCTGCTTTACGTACTTGTTTTTTCTGATTAAATTTAAATTATTCCTAACGCAAAACATCATTCTATTGGTTCATAGTTGAAGATGTTGAACTTAAATATTTTTTGTAATTATTAATATTATAATTTTCCGACTAATTGATGAAAACACTATACATTGTTGAGCTGTAATAATTGCTTTCAACAGAAGGTTATAATAATATTTTAAATCTATACCTAATGTAAATTTATTTATTTGATAATACAATTAACACGTTGGCACACAATAATATTATATCAATTCTCAATATATTCAAGTCCGGATTTAGTTAAATTCCGAGTTTACATCCTGTTGAATAGACTAGAGTATAACTATAGGTATACTCTGCAAGTGGTCCAGAGAATCAACCGATATAGTACCAAAATATACCAATATATACCTATAATATTAGGTCCGATACTCGATATATTGCTCTGTGCATATTTCATATTATTTTTCTAATAGATTGCAAGTAGTTAAAATTGAAGAAGTGTAAACTTGTGAAACATCTCGTTATTTCTTATTTTCATAAAATATTGTCTTATTACTCTTAATATTTCAGGAGATATTAGGTATTTGTTTAGTTGACGATACATTATAGTTTCAATAAAACATCAAAGCAATTGTTGAATATTGTATTACTTAGTGAATCAATGTATTTATTAATAATATAAAAGCTTGGTTACATAAACATTTTTTAGAACTGAATATTAAAAAATCTAAATATGTGTTTTTAGTATAAATTAGTAGAAAATTCGATTAAAAAATATCACCGTACATAATTTTTAAATTTGTAACTGTTTTTAATTTGAAAAAGTTACTAAATTAAAATATTTATGTACATATAGGTATCATTTCTAGTGTAAAAGTGAATCTGATTGGTGCATTTGGGAGATCAAAATTTAAAATTCCCAGTAATTTTCTAAAGCGTCGGGAAAAAAAATTATGAACATGATAGATAAATTTATCTAGATAATTATTTGTTCATCTTTTATCTTATCTAGATAAATAGTTACGAGATATCTAAACGTTCATCTTTGATAATTTTTTTACTAATCTAAATAAATTCATCTAGATACATTTTTTATTGATAAATATCGCGAAATTGTACAAACGCATCTTTAAATATATTTTATACAGATTCTCAAACCAAGTTTATGGCTTATAAATAATGTAATTATTTTTATTCAAATCATTATTATTATTATGTTCCTAGTGCCCAAAAAAGTATACCTAAATTTAAAACCCATTTAAAAAAAATTGTATTTTTTTTTATCTAGATAAATATGAATTAAGTTACTTTTATATCTATCTAGATACATTTTAGTTTCATTATCTTTATCCTTATCTAGATAAAAAAATACTTATCTAATCCGAACACTGATTATAATGTCATATAAGTGCACTTGTACACAACATATATTTAGTGTGAATATGTTAATAAAAAATACGATTGAAATTGTCAGTATACTTCTGCTTAAAAATTAATACAAACTACTGTTGAATTAAATAAATGAAAAATTAATAGAATATGGAATAAAGTAGAGTAATAAAATAAGCTAAAAATAAAAAAAAATTCATCAACTATTCATAAAAAATGCAACTTTTATGTTTGCAATTATATAGAAATATGAAATTGATAGTCATTTTCACCAAAGAATACGAATATATGCAAAAAAATAATAAAATATATTAGATAGGTATATCGTTTATGTTAATAAAAAATTCGATTGAAATTGTCAGTATACTTCTGCTTACAAATGAATACAAACTGAAATGAAATGAAAAATTAAGACAAAAATGAATGAGGTCGGATTTAAATTTTAAAAAATAACCGTTAAATCTGTATTTAAACAACTAACAAAAGTTAGTTAAAAGTTTTAAGTACCTACGAGTATATTATTATATTTCATACCAACAATTATATTTTTAAATGCAACTTTTTCTGGAAAAAATTATATAAAAAATTACTATTCGTCGAATGTCGCAACACCCGTTTACACTAAATAGACTTATGGTGCCGAAAATAGAAACCCTTTGATATTTACCGTTTTTGAGCGGACACAGATTTTGCGTAAAAATTCCCGTTTTTCCTTAATTTTTCTTTTGTTTTTCACAGCACTTTTGAAAACTACTGGGAAATTTTTACTTTTGACCCCCCAAAGTACCAACTAGATTCACTTTCCTATCAGAAAAGATACTGTTGAAGAAAATCCAAGATTTTTTACTGTTCTAAAAGGTGATGACAGACACAAAAAAAAATAAAAAACAAAATTTAAAAAAAAACACACATCATTGTAAAATCAATACATTCATCGTTTCACTCAGAATCTAAAATGTTATATTTATCTTAATATGTTCAAATTTGGACAATCTTACATACTAAATAACCAATAATAATAACGATTTTAGTTATTTTGTTGTAATTTTATAATATTGATTCAACTTACTCGATAAGTTGTAATGAATGTGTTAAATTTTAATTTAATTATAAATCATTGTTTTAAAACGATTTGCCAGCCTAAACATATTTTAATGTTTCGTACAAAAGTATTCGTGTTAACATGGATAATGTTGACATGTACATGATATGTAATGTCTTTGGAAATAAATTGGCCGTATAATATATTTTAAATTTTGAATAATATTATATTATTTTGTTGTCATGGAGATTTTCGTTTGGACGTTTATTCATACGTCCGATTACAAGTTTTATAGTTTATATTTCTTACAGTTTATATTTCGCAACCAACCGTTTCCCAAATTATAGTTATTTTCTCTAACATAAATATACATAATAATCAATTTATGAGTCTATATTAGTATATCTTATAGTTAAATAATTTTTGTAACCTTGCGTAAGGTATAAAAACGTAAAAACATAGCTATTTATTTACTATAGTAAACAAATAATTTTTTGAAACCCGTCATTAAAAGTTTAGGTATCGACCCGTTCATAGTTTTCTACGTCGTATATTACAGATATGGACGCCACAGTGGGAGCTGAACCATGCCAACAAATGTATGCCAATAACGAGGGTCGATCCATAGTCGACATTCTGGATTTGGTAGTGAACCTAAAGCAGGTCGTGCCTATGATTGGAGGACCATCACCAGAGCCTGCTGTGCCTTTTCGTGTGACATCGAATACGGACACACTCGGGGAAACCTCGTTGATTGACGCTCTGGACCTGGCCGTCGATCGCAGGATCACCGGCGCGGCTCTCCTGCAATAGATACCGATTCGGCGGAGTGAACGTTTCCGGTCGTTTATCGAACTGCGAATCCGGACACTGGTGTACGGCAGCGTGAATACAGTCCCACCGATACCCGCGGAATTTCCGGAATACTCGGCAGCACGGTCAGCTGTTGGTCCGCGGAGGAGGTCTGCCTGGAAGAGGTCTAAACGGTTCGTTTGGAAGTCGTTGGTGAACGTGGCACGCAGAGTTTGTTTCTGTCAAGCCTTCGTAGACCTAGAATAATGTTAACAAAGTTTTCGACCTCTCCCCTACTTAGCCTGGGTTGCTAATGACGATGGGAAAGCGTCCGCAGAACCCGAGACCTCGGTCGAGGGCAGCAGTCAAGTCGAAGCGATGTGGGGTCGAGGTATAAGGTACGGGAAAGTGCACTTTTGGGGTAATCGGCGGTAAGTCACCGACACACGTTCTCCGGCCACCAGCGGCAGGGCCACGGGATCGTGGACGTCCGGAGACCCTCTGGAGGTGTGGCGGGCCCCGGCTGCTTCGGTCCGAGAGCGACGACGACACGACGACGACACTGGCTAGCTGTACCGGAGGTACCACTGGCGGTATGACTGGTGCAGCGTTGCACTGTGAAGACGACTTGCGACTTTGACGACGGAAATCGTAGAGCACACGTCGGGCGAGTGACGGACGACTTTAATTATTATTATATACGGTTGCTAGGGACTATATTATAATAATAATATTATTATAGTCTTCGTCGCTCGCTCCTACGAGCTTTGGTCACTGTCTTCGCCGTCGCCCCAGTCGTCTCCTGCAGCACAATATCTAAAGCGCACGGCATCGCGCACTAGCCAATCGTCGCCAGCCGTCATCGTTGCCCTCGCAGCCATCGTGGTCGGATTCCGCTCGCTTCCGTGGTCGTCTTCGGGTCCTCTAGGAAACGCACCCGCGACTCTTGTCCCCCCGCAGGACCGGCCGCAAGAACGATGTAGAGGTGACCATCTGCACCACCCACTCATCATCACGTACCCCCCACCTCGCCTCGTCTTGACTGATGTCTTTTTTTTTTTACAATTTTACTTCATTATAATTTATTCTGCCACTTTGAGCACCTTTTAATTTTTGTTAATATTATTATTTATTGTAATTTATTCAACCACATTGTGCACATTTTTTTTTGTTAAATTTATTATTCCTATTCCTGTTTTTTTGCCACATTGAGCACCTTTTTTTTTTGTGTATATAATTGTTTCCGGTTTTTTTGGCACATTGCGAGCAATTTTCCTATATTTCTTTGTATTATTTATTAATTATTTTTCGGCATAAATGTTTCAAAATTTTAAATCACTTGTTAATTATATATCAAATATATCAATTATAATATTTTTGAATTATCATTTAGCTCACACCTCTAATGTTTTTTTGTTTATTTTTTTCAAAACTATAAACCACCGTGTTTAAAAATGATATCATTTTTATACTTGATATTAATTATTACAGCTGTATTCAAATTATTACTATAGTT
>NW_021770817.1:272-468 GCF_005508785.2 Acyrthosiphon pisum | reverse complement strand
AGGTAAATGCCCCTCAATAAGCCCGCCATCATTTGTCGTTCTTGCACGGTATGGTCGTGCTTCGACCGTCGGCGCTCGTTCGTCAAGCCGAATTTACGGTATTTCGTCTACCGTGTACGTCGTTATTGGTGACCCTTAAACGTGCTAGGCTCTTCTCCCTACCCTCCCGATTTCAAGTGACGTAGGACACCACTCA
>NW_021770817.1:0-172 GCF_005508785.2 Acyrthosiphon pisum | reverse complement strand
TAAATCCTTAGAATAATGTGTATACCAAACCATGGTCCATAAACAATCCACCTTCACGAACAGTTGTCTGTGGGTCCAATAGTTTAGATCTTTCATTAGTACCACAATCTCAGTGAATGGCCTTGTAGTATGTATACTACTTACTAGATTTTATTATCCAATGTTGAGATTT
>NW_021770816.1:317-536 GCF_005508785.2 Acyrthosiphon pisum | reverse complement strand
AAGAAAATCCAAGCACTTTTACTGTCCTAAAAGGTGATGACAGACACAAAAATAAAAAAAAATAAAAAAACACACATCATTGTAAAATCAATACATTCATCGTTCCACTCAGAATCTAAAATCCTATTATTATATTATTAAAAAAGAAAATTATATTATGCAATAGGTATTGAAAATTATTTAAATAAATACTCGAAAGAACTATCATTAGCTGCAGAT
>NW_021770816.1:0-217 GCF_005508785.2 Acyrthosiphon pisum | reverse complement strand
CCTTCTTTTTATTCAAGAAATCCTCAAACGATTATTTGCCATCTATAACTCAAAAATTGTATTAGTCAATATTGATCATACCTAACTTATTCTTGTTAGCTTTGTTACTTTTTTTATCTTTTACCTTGTATCTTTAATTCATTATCCAATACCAAAATCTATACTGTAAGTACGTATGCTCTTTAGGCGTTACCTAAATAAATAAAAAATAAAATAT
>NW_021770815.1:6704-9473 GCF_005508785.2 Acyrthosiphon pisum | reverse complement strand
GGAGTTTGAATACTTATGGAACACGTTTCTACTGATGTACAACTCGAAACTGATGTAGTATTAAGACTAGATGACACTAAAAATAAAATTATAGTGGAATAAGTTAATAAACGAACTAAAAGTTATCATATCTAACAATAAAATCCATTTATAATCAACATACCAGGAGTTGAACATCTAGGCGGTTTGTCAATTATAACATTTTCAGTTTGGATAATATCATCCAAAGATTCAGATGGAACATCAACATGATCTGATGTTTCTTCTGTAACGACACAATCATCTAAAAGAACAAAATATTGTTTTACAATACTAATAAAGATTTATTTACCCCTTATTTAATTGACTTACTTTTAAATAATGTTGGTATTGCTGTTTTTAATAATCTGGTTTTTTCAACGTTTACGTACATTTCATTTTCAAAATGAAGTGAACACAATCTGTGGTTCCTATTCAGAATATCAGGGTCAATAGTTGGTAGATTAATTGGTTTACACTTTTCAATCCAGACAGCACATCTATTATAATTAAAACTATTAGTAGAGGGTACTAAAACAATTATTTGTAATGCATGATAGAAAATAAACATCAATGAATTTGATGGACATTGCTCATTAACACATACACTATATAATGACTAAATACAACAAAGTTACAAGAAATAGGTTGGTACATTTTTGGTATATCTTACTTTGCTTGATCCTTTGGAAATCTACGAAACCTCGTTTCAATTTGTTTTTTCCCAAAGAAAACACTGCTGCAATTCGCCAAACAACAGGAATGGCCACCCGAATACATTATAGCTAAACAATTAGTAGTAGCTTACAATTAAAAAAACTAAAAATGTTAAACACAGAACTCAGAGTCTCAGAATAAAAAACGAATTGTGCAATGTGAAACAAAAGTTTCAAATTCAAAGAACAAACACAAAGCAAATAACAATGTCATATATCAATAACTTATCACTGAAAAATAAAATATTTACAATGATAACGGTAAAAATGCGCAGACTCAGTTTCAGCATCAAAAGAGAATTTATAATTATTTTCGAAACCTGGCAACACTGATATCCCAAACATTTTTCACGGATTTTCGAGTTCTCATTGAGTGCACCTTCTGGTTATTCTGTGATAATATCAACTTGTATTGCAGGTACCATTTATTTGTTAACCAGCATTTTGGTAATAACCTAAATATAAAACAATGGTTGTGCAACACTCTTAAATTTAACAAACGTTAATTTATCATTAGATAAAAATTTAACACTAGAAAAATAATTTACCGATAGATAACGACAATTTTGGTGCAACCAGGTATTAAGGTCGATTCGCACTATACGGAACGTCGACGTAACGTCACCGACCGGCAACGTCACGTCAAAATATCTTACTATGTATTAATACCACAATGTTCACATACGTCATACACCGGCAACATAACGAAACGTCAACGTTTATCGAAAACTATATTTTGACGTGACGCAACCGTTCCGTTCTTGTCCGTTCGGATACTATGAATGTGACAACTGAACGTTTCCGTCAAATTTAAGTGAATTTAAATAATTATATTTTAGTTATTTTTTCATTATTTTATCATGGGTGATGAAAATTTAATTGAAAAAGTTCGTCTATATGATGAACTTTACAATATGGCACACAAAAAGTATAGCGATAATCATCATAAAGATATAATATGGACGAAAATTGGAAAAGAATTGAACACAACAGGTACGTGTAACTTTATTATTATACTTAATTATATACTTCATTATATTATATTATATTTAGACTAATTATAATGATGATATATATATTTTTATATAATATAATAAATAATGATAATAAGTAATAATATTATTATATTATTTTAATATAATTATTATACGAATTTGTCATTATATTACTGAAATTTTATCACTATTAAAAAAAGTTTTGTATGTTTCACGTACATAAAATGCAGAATTGTTTGCATTTCCTCCTTGCCTTGGTAGATTTGACCAGTTAGGTTCTCCTTCGATAGGGTCGAAATGCTGTGCCATCAGTATATTGTCTTTGATATAGTTATGTAAAATACATGTCGTTAATATTACTTTATCTACGTTCTCAGGGAATAAATTTATGCTTCTAAAATAAATTCTAAATTTTTGTACCAAATTTCCAAAAGCATTTTCCGATACACGACGAGCTCGAGACAATCTATAATTTAATATTTGTTTTTCGATGTCCCCATTTATCGTTGACCCTGGATATAGTCTAAGCAAATAAGGTTTTAAGGGAAATGCCTCATCTCCAACAATTACAAAAGGCGCTGGAGATTGAGTTCCAGGAAGGTTTCTATCTTTTGGTACGTTTAATTTATTCTTCTCAAGGGCTTTTCCAAAACTAGAGTTCGCGAAAATTCCACCGTCACTATTCTTCCCATAAGCACATACATCGACGGCAATGAATTTATAATTTGCATCCACTAGCACCATCAACACAATTGAAAATGTCCGTTAATAATAGTAAAACTGTGAGCCACTATTAGGAGGAGCGAAAATTTCCACATGTTTGCCGTCAAGCGCTCCCAAACAATTTGGAAAGTTGTTACGTGCAGCCCTTTCAGAATCCAAACGATGATGTAGTTTGAAATAATAATACTAATTTCAAAGTAATAAAATGTGTTTTATAATTTAGAACAATCAAATTATGAAAATATAGTAATATGTAGAATGATTTCGTGGTAGTAGCGGTGTAGCGGTGTATAATGGCTGGTGGCGTGAAGTGACTT
>NW_021770815.1:2659-6654 GCF_005508785.2 Acyrthosiphon pisum | reverse complement strand
AATAATTTACCAAATGAAACAACAAATGACATAGAACATAATATAAGGCAATTAAGAGAAAAAATATATTTTATTTCAAGTGAAGAAAGAGCGGGGAATAATTATTACCATGATGACAAACTTGAAATTCTTAATTTTTGTATTAAAAAAATGGAAATAGTAATTGACATTCTGATAAAGGCCCAATATATTTATGGTCATTTATTTCAAGTTTACCAAAGAAAATTATAAAAGGTGCAGGTTTTTTTAATGATTTTTTGAATTGTAAATTTTTACCTCCGATGCATTATCCTAAATATAATTATTTAGGACCATTTACAAATTTAGAGAAAAATGAAGAACAAAATATACAACCAATCAACAAATTAGATGAAGCTGCAAGAGAACATGACTATTTTTACAAAAACCATAAAGACATTAAATCAAGACATATTGCTGATAAAATTTTAGAACAAAAAGCCTTGGAAAGATGTAACGATCCTGATTGTTCTATGTCTGAAAAAATTCCGGCTATTTTAACTGCATATGCAATGAAGTGAAAAAGACGTTTAGGAATGAATTTAATATGTGAATAAATTTTATATGTGAATAAATTTTATAATATTTTGTATTATAAAATGTACTATTTCAAATTAAATAATTACCAAATTAAAAAATTACAAGAAGCTCATAAAAATAATACTAATGCAACATTTCAAATTACTAGTGACAAAATATTTAAAGGAGAAAATATTTATTACTTAGATAAAATTCAATTAGAAAAATTAAAAAAGGCTAAGGAAAAAAAATCTGGAACTAGGTTAGAAATTCGAAATTCACAAATTAAAGACAAGAAAGGTGGATTTTTACCATTAATTTTTGCAGGGATAGGTGCAGCTAGTGCGTTAGTTGGAGGTGTAACTTCAATTGTAAACAGTGTTAATGATTACAAACATAAAAAAGCAGTTGAAAAAGAAACAATTCGACATAATAAAGCAATGGAAAATAAAGGTTCTGGATTAAAAAAAAAAAAAAAAAAATCGAAAAAATGAAAAATTTCATTAAATCATCATTTATGAAAAATTTAAAAAAAAAATCTAAAAATCGAACCACTGAGTAATTTTGACATAATAGAATTTTGACATAATATAAAAATATTCAGAGGTTGTTTCATGAGAGATGACTTACCTCTTAAACCATGGTTAAATGAATGTGGAATATTAAATTTAAATAATTCTACTCAAGAAGGATCTCATTGGGTTGCATGGAAAAAAATAAAAAATAAAAAATTTTATTTCGATTCATTTGGAATGTCTCTTCCACCAGAACTTGTAAAATATTTAGGTGAAGATAATCTTAAGTGGTCCGATGACAAAATCCAAGATTATGACGATCCACCTATTTGTGGACATTTATGTTTCGAATTTATAAAAAACTATAAAAAATGTATTTAAAATGTAATAATATATATATAAATGAATGGTGATGATCTAATACATTGTCTTAAATGTAAAATTCAAACAATAAATATTAATGCAACTAAAATTCAAACAGTTAATGGTGGATGGAGAATTTCATCAAAATGTTTCATCTGTAACACAAATAAAAGTAAATTTATAAAAAATCCTACAATTGGACATAATATTCCCAATAAAAAATTAAATAATACAGACAAAATGGCATTAGCTAAAGAACTTCATAAACCTGTTAGATTAAGATTTCCTAAAAGAAGAATTTTTACTAAAGGTATTGATGATTTATGGGCTGTTGATTTAGTTATAATGAGAAATTATTCAGATGAAAATGAGGGTTATTCTTATATAATAACTGTTATAGACACGTTTTCAAAATTTTCTTGGGCTTTACCACTCAAAAAGAAAGATGGAATTAGTGTTTCAAAAACATTTGAAAAAATAATAAAACCGGCAAAAGAACAAAATCATCAATCACCAAAATTACTTCACGCAGATAAAGGTTTGGAATTTGAAAATAAACATTACAAAAAAGTTTTGCAAGAATATGGAATTAAATTGTACCACACCCAAAATGAAGAAAAATCGTCAATTATTGAAAGATTTAACAGAACCTTAAATGGGAAAATGAGATTACATTTTGAAGTCACAAATTCTAAAAAATGGATTAAAATTTTACAAAGTCTAATTGATGAATATAATTTCAAGGACATACATCGATCAATTGGTATGAAACCTTGTGAAGTAAATAAATCTAACGAAGATGTTGTTCTACACAAATTATTTTCTTCAAAAAACAAACCTAATCCAAAAATTAAATTTAGTGTAGGTGACAGAGTAAGAATAAAAGCATATAAAAAACATTTGGTAATAAATATAGTAATAATTAGACAAGAGAAATATTTATACTTAAAGAAATTTTAAACACAAATCCTATTACTTATAAAATTATAGATTTAAATAATGAAGAGATTGAAGGGAGTTTTTATAACGAAGAGTTACAAAAAACAAAATTTAAAATAATATTTTTAATCTTCTTCTTCAGCTTATCGGCCCATTAAGTGCCATCGCTGCCATCACAAAACCTCTCCATTTCTCTCTATCGTATGCGTCGTCAAAAGATGACGCTTCTTCTATGTTTTTTATATCTTGAGCTATAACGTCCACCCATCGGGTCCTTGGTCTTCCTAATGGACGTTTTTTATTTATTGTGTTAATTAAAACTTCTTTTATTACTTGTCCATCCGCTCTCCAAACATGACCGAACCATTCCAGTCGCTTGTTTCTTATATATGCAATAATATTTGGCCTGTTATATAACTCCTGTAGTTCTTGATTATTCCTTCTTTCATAAGTTTGCGATTCTGCATCGAATTTCGGGCCGTATATATTTCTCAGTACTTTTCTTTCGAAGGTCATTAGCCGCTTGCTGTCTCCTTTGGTCAGTGACCATGTTTCACTCGCGTATGTGATTATTGGTCGTAGATAGCTATGATACAGTAGTGTCTTTGAATTACGTGACAGTAGTTTTGATTTAAGGAGTCTCATTATGCTATAGTAGCATCGATTGCCACATGCTATTCGATCATTGATTTCTTCATGCATATCGTTGTTGCTATTTATGTTAACACCTAGGTACTTAAATATCTCCACTTTCTTGAAACTATAATCATCTACTGTTATGTGGTCTATGTTTGGGCTTCTTCTTGCTACCATTAAGTATTTCGTCTTTTCCTCATTTACACGCAGCCCTATGGTTTTACTTGCTTTCAAGAGTTTGGACGCAGTATTCATGACTTCATCTCTAGTTTCTCCCATTACCACAATGTCATCTGCGTATGCCAATATTACTCGTTCCCCACATATTTCCATCTTTCGACCGTCCCATACTTCTCTCATTGCTTTTTCTAATGCTAGATTAAACAAGGTGGGTGATAGAGCATCACCTTGTCTAAGGCCTGATTTTACCTCAAAAGTTTCAGACATTTCTTGAAGGAAACGAACTCTGCACACAGTTCTGTTGTTACACCCTTTTATAAGACTTACGTACTTTTTAGGAATGCCTAGTACTTCCAGTGCTTCCCATAGTTTGTCCCTATTAATGCTATCATAAGCTTGCTTATAATCTATAAATATAAGGTGCAGTTCTTTATCAAATTCATAAAACTTAGCCATTATCTGTCTCAGTGTAAAAATATGGTCCAATGTCGATTTACCTTCTCTAAAGCCGCTTTGATACTCCCCGACTATTTCGTTAACATATGGGTTAATCCTTTCTAATATTAATGACGTATACACTTTGTAACACGTGTCTAAGAGAGATATACCTCTGTAGTTCTTTGTTTTGGTCGGGTCCCCCTTTTTTAATATAGGACATATTACTGCAGTATTCCAGTCCTCTGGGAGGGTTTCTTTATCCCATATAATTGAAATCATTTCCATAATTTCTCTTCTTATTTCAGTACCACCTTTTTTCAGTACTCAGCCACTATATTGTTTTCCCCAGGTTCTCTATTGTTCTTAAGCTTATTGATTATATTTGTC
>NW_021770815.1:0-2609 GCF_005508785.2 Acyrthosiphon pisum | reverse complement strand
CATAACTAGGTACATAATGAAATACAAAACAACTATTAAATACTTATACAATATAATTATTATATTAGACAATTATGTAACTAAATAAATAATAGGTAAACGGAATTACCTAAGGTAATAATCATATTTTAACTTATTTTAAAATTATTCTACGATTGCCATGAGAATTGATGATTGTAATCTATTCCTTATGAGTTATGACTAACAGTCATATTTCAGAATTATCTAAAATTAGATTTATACAATAATATTGTCGTAATCCCGTCCAAGCCGTTTCCGCGAACAACCGCACCAAATATAAAACGTAAACAATCTATATTATATCCATATATTATAGCTGTGGGTGATTTAGGAAAACCAGACCACGAAATTACAGGGATATGTTCTATTTACGTACTTAAAAATAATAATTTCAACTATTAAATTTAATCAAAATTTTTAGGCGGGCCAACGGGTGGGCCAGGGGTTTCTAAGGCGGGCCATGGACCGCCCGGGCCCGCCTTTGGCGCCACCACTGATTTTGAGTATGCAGGGAGGAAAAATGTGTAGGTTAGGTTCGGTTAGGTATTTTATCATAAAGGTGATTTATACCCAAACATTTATTTACCAAGTGTAAATACCACTGTACACTGGTACCTACAATATAAAATAGATACATTAAAAGTACCTACACATACGTCAAAAATAGTAACAATATTGTGATATTTCCATACTAATATAAATTACATATTATTAAATAATTAATAAATTATACAAATATTCTACAGTTTTTGTCCCCGCTTATCCACCCCCACCAAAAAAAAAAGTTGAAATGACGCCCTCGCTATAATGTAAGAATCCTGTAGTACCCTAGCCCTAGTAAATATTATAGCTCCCCCCCCCGAAAAAAAAATCCTGGCAACGGCACTGGAATATAATATAGGTAATATCATTGTATTAATATAGCATATAATATTAATATAATTGATTATACTATATTAAAGTATCCTTAAAAAAACCGGCCAAGTGCGAGTCGAACTCACGCACGAAGGGTTCAGTACCATCATCTATAAATATGTTGGCAACACTGCTTATATTATATATTATATAGCGGCAACCACGAACTACTACATAGGACTGGACACTCCGGGCAGGGGGAGGGTGGGACACCGGTCACAAAGTTGTACGGGTATGTACGTTTGCGACTGTGATGCTATCTAGTGACGTACTAGATTTACTACATTTCGAATTTTACTTTTATAAACATAATATTTATATACATATAGACTTATGAAATATGAAAAATGTATGAATATGTAATTTATAATTACTTATTATATTACCATGAGAATGAGACAATACTCAAGTATGTCTAATCAAAAGCAAGTTAGAAATCACGCAAAAAAAAAAACTTTCCAAATTCGTAGCAACATAGTAACTAGTAATACGCATTCATTTATTTAGAAATAATAGTGAATATAAAAAGTTTGTCGTTGATTTGAATTTTTGTATTCTTGATCGTTTTTCAGTTATCACTAGTGACTAGTCACGACTTATCACATAAAATAATTTACAACAGCACAGTATAAAAAAATGCCACCAGAGAGCAGCTACATAGCGAACGTACGACCACCGTACAACTTTGCAGCCACCTTATTTTATACAGTGTCCAGTCCTATGTAGTAGTTCGTGGCGGCAACCATAGACTTATGGCGACAACCGAAATACATAATCTGTGAAAATTTCAACTTTCTAACTTTCATGGTTCGTGAGATACAGCCTAGTGACAGACGGTTGGAAAGCTTACTAAGGCAGTAATAGGTTCCTGTTTTACTGAACGGAACCCTAAAAAGACTGATATTTCCTTAGTTCAGAATTTTTTTTTTTTTTGTATATAGTAGATATATAGGTTAAACCTTCACGGGGTGCCGCCATTGGGTGACTTCCCGCTCCCGGCAATCAAACTGCATCAAATTTACTTATTGTATAATGTGAAAGTACAGTTTGTAAATATAAATTTTTTTGTTGAATAAAAAAAGAAAAAAGGTTAAACGTCGAAAGTCAAACCAATTTCCTATTGCCTTATAAAGTTATAACTAGGGCCCGGATTTTTATGCAAATGCATATTCTTCTACGTTTGACGTATAATAATTCTGATTAAATATTATCTTGATGTTTCGTAAAACGTAGATTCTACTGTTCATTTTTTTTTGCATATTTTTGCATATTTGCATCAAAATGCATAATAATTGTATATTTCAGGGTAATTACATAAAATGTGCATATTTAATAAATACTTAATAAAATATTTTAAATTTTACTCAAAGTTTGATATACATGCCGATTTTGCCCGATCGCCGACGTTCCTGACAAATATAATTCGACCGAATAAAACAAAATATTTTATTTTATTTATATTATTTAATGATAACTCGATCAAAAATGAACTTTCGATAATTCTATCAAATTTCCAATGTATAACAGACACTATCACGTGTCTAGAAAAATCGGGTGTCAATCTTGGAAAAAGTCTAGAATTGGTTCAAAATGTAGAAAATAAATTAAGTGAAGGAGGACGAGGTATTGAATTTGCTAAAGTTAAACTATCGGAAGTATTATCAAAAATCCCG
>NW_021770814.1:11927-13114 GCF_005508785.2 Acyrthosiphon pisum | reverse complement strand
GATCTTCCACTAACGTTATGTCTTTGTAAATACCAGTGTCTAAAAAAAAAATTTAATTTAATGTATTTCAATGTATTAAAAAAAATTGAACAAATCATACCATCATACACAGGTTCAACGGTCAGAATTTTGTAGCTATTTTCATCAACATGACTACTTTCTTCAACAAGACTATTTTCTTCAGCTACAAATATAGCTAATTTGAAACATTAGATATAAATCTTATTTGTGCCCAATACACAAAATTAAATGCAATTTTTAAATTACCTCTATATTCAGTGTCATTGTCATAATTATTTCCTAATGGTTCCATTTTATCACCAAGTATAGACATTACCTTTTTCTTTATTAATGACAATGGAAGGGATGACTGCCCACCACCATTCTTATATACTTCTTCCTAGTTTTAAAATTATTTTTATTATTTAAAACATATTAAATAATTAATGTGGTTTGAAGAAGATACCTTGTGTTTACGTTTAGTTATTTTTGCATCTTAAATATATAATTTATACATATATTTAAGGTCGGATATGGATTTATATCCGCTAGTAGTTTGACAGTTGTAGGACTCTTGAATAGATTCCCAAATGCCATCAATTTCTTGAGGGCACTCATTATATTTATAGAGTTAAAAAAAAATGATTAACTATGATTTATAGAAAAAGAAAAGAGTGTTCCTTAAGAAAAAGTATTTAAGTACAATGATTTAAATACTTTCCTAAAATTATAATATATCTGTACCATAGGCACAAGCAGGGGGGGCTTTATTAAGCCATTATACTATTTCTTAGATAAGTTATGATAAGTCACAACATTTTCTTACAGAATTTAAGAATAAAAATATTTATTTCTAAGTTAAATAAAATATTTACTTGTTCAATAGTATATTTATGTGGCATAATTAAATCAATTAATATATTGGCATCAATTTCATCTACAGAAGATAGTATAGTCTTATTATAATGTTTCTTGTAAATTTCAACCTAAATAAAGAATCGAGTATTAATAACACTCATATTAAATATTAAAAATATTATTTAAAATACAATAATGTTCATACGTTTTTATTTTATTTTTATTTTTTGGTGTCTCTCTTTGTTGTAGCATAGCAAGTCTTTAACTGAGATACGTTTCGTATCCCAGAAAGTTGCCGTGTATTACTATTATATTGTTTTAATATGATG
>NW_021770814.1:0-11827 GCF_005508785.2 Acyrthosiphon pisum | reverse complement strand
TCCCATACTTCGTCCTTTTTGAATTTCCAAATATTATCAGTCTACAATTTAAAACCCTTTAATAAATACAATGAAAATAATAACAATAGTAATAATATAAATATATAATAAAACTTTACCTTAACATTTTCAACTATTTCTTTATATGGCACAACTAAATCTAACAAAAGTTTTCTCTCGTCTTCTGTAAAATTCTTCCCTCTATTTTTCTTGTATATGATCAGAAATTATACACAATACAGTAAAACTAAAACTTAAAACCACGAAGGCACAAAATAAACCTTAATTAGAGCTCTTACAACAGACATATTTAAATTATACACAATTATAAATCAGTTTGTCATTGATAAGACCCGATGATATGGTTATGATGATAATATCACAGAATAACCAGAAGGTGCACTTTTTTTGATTTACACGGGTTCTTATGGGGGATAGATTTGCAACACCTGTTGGGATATCAGTGTAGCCTGTATAGAGATAAAAAAAAATTGTACAACCACAGAATAATCTGTGGTACCGTATTAAACTTATTGATACAATAAATATTGTATATCATTTTATTGTATAATAATAATCAACATTCTTTCAGTTAAATTAAAAAAAGTTGAACTTTAGCTTTTAAGTTAAGCTAAAAAAGTTTAACTTTTAAGTAGTAAAACATATTAACTGTTAATAGTCACATAAATGTAGTTTATTTTGTCATGGTAAATCATTAATTACAAAATGTGTATGTCGTAGGTTCACAATGTTAATTTAAATTTTTTTTTATATATAATACTAAAAATAATATTCTTGTCATAATCTCTTACAATATCTAATAATTATTTACAAATGTTTCAAAATAGATAGTTTTCTATTTTTTCGTTTTGTTTCAGACATCATAGTCCTATTTAAAAATCTAATTGCAGTAAAAATTCTAAAACGTATAAATAAATCCATTAAAAATAGTTTGTTAAATAATCCACAAGGATGACTAAAACGTACATTACAAAGTAGATCTTTCATTGTGGACCCGATATTATCATTGATTGCAATAGAAGGAAAGTTTTCAACAAAAATATCTTCTAATTTAATAACATAATTATAGAATTCATCATGCGGCATTAATAGCTTACCAAAATTAGCAGAGTCATTTGCAGAATAAGATTTGAAGAAAGCTAAGAGAAAGGACTTATCCAATGTTTTTTGATGATTAGCATACTCTATACAAACCTGGCTGACATTTCTTCATTAAGTAACCACACACATATGTGTAAGCATTTCTCTCCGGAATGTTTAATTTCCTGTAGTCAACAGTACCAATTTTAATTGATTTAAAATTAAAAAGATGATTTTGTTCTTCGGAAACAAATAACTGGTTTATTTTATTAGTACTTGATTGTTCGCTGACATGAGTAAGTATTTGATCGAAGTCTTCTAGACAGTTAGCTCCTGGGGAATGTTTAAAATACTGAAGGCAAAATATTTTTTTAAAAGATTGAATAAATTGGACAGGTGTAGGATTTGTATTGTTACCGTGTTGCTGTCTAAAAACCCCAATTAAATTCTCAATACCATCTTGATTCACACGGCCTGTAGAAATGGCATATGAGTGGTTTGGGTCAGGGGGTCTATTTTTGAATGTCATATTAGCATACCAATCATATTAGTACACTAAAATATCATGTTTTAGTTCAACTATTAGTGCAAGACAAAAAAACCGTATTTTTGAATATTGGTACACTAAAAATTTTGTATTAGTGCACTAAACTTTTAGATTAACTTATTAGAGTAGGTATCTGCCACACTAATCGTGATTTTGGCATACTAATTACTGTTATCATTGCTTTTATTGTGAAATTTTTTTTTTACAACTTTAAACTATACCTTTAACTTTCAATTTATTCAAAAATGGAACATTTCCTTAATTTGAATTACATTCAAGCTATTAACAATTTGGAAATTATGGAGGAAAGACAAGATGATGTAGATACTATTCGGTTTCATGTGGCTGAGAATCCATTCGCTAGTACGTTAAATTAAAATTCACTTAATAATTTACCTAGTGACATAATATTAAATAATATTTAATAATTATTACCTACTACCTATGAATAACAAATCGTATTTTGTAGTATTGACTGAAAGAGCGTTTGTCAAAAAATTCAGACTTACAAAAGGTCTTGTCAATATATTAATAGATGAACTGCGTCCATACCTTGAACCCCCATCTAGAAAATCTGCTATAAGTATTGAGCGTAAAGTAAGTCAAATATTATAATATTATATAGCCTAATCGATACCTACGTAAAATGTTAAATGTGTTACACTATTTAGGTTTTAACGGCTTTAAGATTTTTTGCAAGTGGCTCATATCAGCAGGACATTGGGGAAAATCGAGCATCATCTTTGAGTCAACCTTCAGTTAGTAAATGCATAGCTGAAGTATGTGATGCATTGAATATGCCTAATATTTTTAGTAAGTATGTAAGATTCCCATCGACACTGAATGAATTAAATCATATTAGACAGGGGTAAGTTAACATTATATTATACATTTATATAATCGCTGATCATATCTGTAACACGTCTGTGAAAATACTAAACGGTTCACCAATGTATTTGGAATCCCGGGTGTTATTGGTATTATTGATTGTACTCACGTTGTAATAGTACCCCCCAAAGCTGATGGGCCTTACCCAGAACATATATATGTGAATAGGAAAAATTACCATTCCATAAACGTGCAACTGGTAAAATAATTAGAAATATTAAATTATGTTATCCTATATTCTAAATATACTTTGATTATATTACTAGATATGCGATTCAAATATGCGTATAATGAACGTAAATGCCAAGTACCCTGGTAGTACTCATGACAGCTATATTTGGCGTCGTAGTGCTATCTCTACTATTATGGAACAAATGAATACTGAAGGAATGCGTTCTTATTATTTATTAGGTAGGTATAGTGATGATTTATTTAATTGAATCAAAAAGATAATATTATAATTGTAACGCAATTTTAAAAAAAATATGTTTTAATCATCATGTTAGGAGATTCTGGGTATGCATTGAGACCTTGCAGGTTGATGACACCATTAAATAATCCGGAACCAAATACCCCAGAAGGACGTTATAATGAATGGTTCTCTAAAACTAGGTCGTTGATTGAACGTACTAATGGGTTACTCAAAATGCGATTTCGGTAAGTATTTATTAGTAAAGTGGCCCGTGGGTAAAGATGGGGAGAATGAAAATGTAACGGTTATAAGTTTTTAACTGTTTAAATTCATATGTTAAAACTTAATGTATTAAAATTATTAACCTAATAATAAAAAAGGTGGGTAAGTGGATGTCGCTCTGCTGTACAGTAGGTTACAAGTGGGTCACTGTAATGGATGGTGTTAAATTTGAATTCAATGATATAATATCATTGTATAAGAAAAACGATTCTGAGCGAAAACGGTCAGTCAGCCTATGTTATTACTTACATAGGTATTTGATAATATTATTGTGAATAAAGTAATTTATATATAGGTAACCTATTTACGTGAAACCTTGTTTTAAATTTTCGACTACAAAATAATTATTAAATTTTAAATGTGGTAAATTTTGTCAAAATTTGAACTTTAAATGCTTATAAAAACAAATTGTGCCTATGTATTTTTAATATTTTTTAACTGCAATTGTAAAATTATAACAGGAGCGTTGCATTAATTTTTCACGCTTTTTTATCCAACAAATAAAATTTAATTGATATTTAAAGAAAAAAAAAAACTAAAAAAATTGAAACTGACAATGTCCGTAAACAGTTCAAAAAGAGTCAAATTATATTCAAAATTTTATGGTGCATAGAAAATGCCAATAAAAATATTCAGTGACATTTTCAAGTACCTATTTACACTCATATGTTTTTTAATTACAACAAAATAATAAAATCGTTACATGAGAAATCGAGTGAATATCAATTATTGTAAAAATATGAATTTCAAACGCTCATAAAAATTTAATTTGACTTACTTGTAGACTTTTTTTTTTTTTTGATAAAAGTAGAAAAACTTGTATTATCTTGTATTACATTTTCAAATCTTAGATTTAAAAAGAAAAATTTTTATGAATTCTTAACTCAAAATAATTTGCTAATTTTCGTGATTTTTCCGTATTTTGTCAAGATTTGAACTTTAAAAGATTATAAATAAAATCTGTGACTAACGATTTTTGATTTTTTTCATCTGCTTTTGAAACAATATACTAGGAGCCTTCTATTACATTTTCAAGCTTTTTTAACCAATAAATAAAATTGTATTGCTATTTATAAAAAAAAAAACTAAAAAAAATGGAAACTTAAAATGTCCGTAAACAGCTCAAAATAAGTCAAAATATTTGGAAAATTTTATCGTGTATAGAAAATGCAAATATAAACAACCAGTGAAAATTGCATGCATCTGTGGTCATTTGTTTTAGAGTTACACCAAAAACCAAAATCGATTTTATTAAAAATTGATTTAGCGTAAAAATTTCCGTTTTTCCCTAATTTTTCTTTTGTTTTTCACGTCACTTTTGAAAACTATTGGGAAATTTCATAGCAAACATTAGACATTTTAATAAAAGATTATTTTATAACCTAACCTTTCCTTTTTTTTGATAGCCACCACTGCATCCTCAATTTATTCAATTTATCCACAAAGTTTCCCCTGACAGAGTGACACGGAACTATTTATATTAGGATTTAGTAACTTGAATTCTAATACAAAATTATATTATAAACAAATTTATTCGAAAACAGTTCAATGTATTATTTTATATACATGATTGATGCATAATAATTAAAAATACTATAATATTTTTTGTAGGTGTCTTTTAAAGCATAGAGTACTGCATTATCATCCAATAAAAGCATCAAAAATAATTAATGCATGTGTTATACTACATAACATATGTATTGAAAACAATGTACCAGAACCAGTTGATGATATAATAAATGATGTTGACTTGGGTATGTATTATGTTGAAGAAAATCAATTGAATCTTCAACAAGTGAATCCAACATTATTAGCTGGTCGTAGGATGCAACATCAAATAATTAACAATTATTTTATGTAAATAGTTTGTTCATTTTTGTTATATAATGAAACAAATAAACTATATATTATATTACTTACGTACCAGTGTGACTCGTTATTTTTTATTTGATTCTATAAGTATTATTTTGTTTACTACAATACCTTTAGAAAGTTAAATAGGAATAATTAGAAAATTAATAACAATGAGGAAAGTGTCAAATGAAAAAAAATTAAATAGGAATTAGGAAATAGATTATGTATATGAAGGATGTTGCAATAAGTATTTTATTTATTTATTTAGATTTGATATTAAAATATTTAACTGCTCTGCTATAGCTTCTTTAGCCTCAACATCTCTCAACTTAAGTTTTAACTTTTCCTTGTAATACATGGCTTTTAGCTCTAACATTTGGGCAGTTGTATCACTTAATTTTTCAGTAGCTAGAGCGGTATTTGTTAATTTTGATTTCTTACCAAAAGATCTAGAAAAGTAAATTCATGATTAATATAATTTAAAATATTATAGTTAGTAAAACATGCACCATTAATATATATAGCAGAATATCATGCAAAAAGAAAGCAAAGAAAGTACCATTGTACTTTGAAATATTTGAAAAAATATTTCAAAAGCTCCATTTTGGAATTACTGGACAAAGGGAAATTATAAAAGTCAGGATACACTTAAAAGCAAAGCAATATAACTATAAGATAAAAAGATGGACAGATAGAAAATATAAAAATAGATCTAGAAAAGTAAATTAATGATTAATGTAATTTATAATAGTATTAAATAGTTAAATACCTATTATAGTTAGTGTAAAACATGCACCATTAAAAATAACAGAATATCATGCAATAGGAAAGCAAAGCAAGAACCATTGTATTTTGAAATATTTAAGCAAATATTTCGAAAACTATTTTTTGGAATTATTGGACAATTGGAAATTATAAAAGTTGGGATAAGCTTAAAAGAAAAGTAATATAAGTATAAGATAAAAAGATGAACAAATGGAAAATGAAAAAAGTTAGATAAAAAGAGAAGCAATAATCAACACAATTATACTCCCTGAACATTTGACTATGGCTGGTTGACTTCTTTAACTTATGGAAAATTAAGAGGATGCTACTCAATTACATGCGTTGTCTCCATTTAAAAAACGTTCAATTTAACAAATTCTACATTCACATTAATCAATTTCTCTCTATATTTTTAAAAATTATAGTGAATAGACCTATTAAAAAATGTAAAGAAATATTATTAACTAGGGTAATGCCCTAATAGCTAATAGCTTTTATTGATATTTCAATTACAGAGGTATAAAATTGTCTTGTTTTTACATAATTTGTACATTTTAAAATTATCATAACTTGCTTCAAAATCAAAATATCAATAAAAACCTCTAAATTGAATTAGATACCTACTTAAAAGCCTTACCTTCAAATTTTATAATAAGTCAATTCGCTCTAATTTTAAAAATAACAGAGTAATATGGATTAGTGTGAACATAACATTTGTTATGTTGTATAATGTTTGTAGGACGAAGACAACACATGTGGATGTGGTGTCCTCTTAAGAAATTAACCATAGTTAAACTATAACTTATTACATGTATAATCACTAGATGTGGACTGTGGGTAGTATACCTAGTTATGTAATAAATATAAAAATATAAATATAAATGTATGAAATAATAATCATAAAAACTTCTTACTTATTGTGGGCATTTTGTAAATTAATGTCTTCAAAAGGTTTATCCAAACTCTTTTTTTTAACAGTACCAATAAATTGGTCAAACGGATCAGATTCACTAATTCAAAATTTAAAATAATACATTAATTGAATTGAAAAAATAGTAACCTACATAAAAATAATAATAAATATAAATGTTTACATTGCTTTTTCAGTACTTTCTTGCTCATCACTGTTATTTGAGTTTACAGAAATAGTAATGAAATTTAAATTATTAGTATCTTCTTCTGCAGGCATATTTACTGAAATCAACTCCTCTATATCTATATCTACTTCATCAGCTGTACCTATAACGTTATCAGTGTTGTCACTCAAAAATGAAACAGTACAAGTACTTTCTGTGACAGTGTCATGACCATGAATAGCAGTATGCCCTAAAATATCTAATAGTTGTTCGTCAGCTTGGTCGATGCACTCTTCATCTTGTTTTTCACCTCCACCAGTCTTGTTATAATGTGACTTTGAAGGAATTTTTTGTTTTGCAGCCGATTTTAAGTATTGAAAACACTTAACATAAAATTATATCTTTTTATTTTTTTGTAAATAATTGAGAATTAATGTACAATTATTGATTTTATTATTACCTTTCTCCATTCAACCCAAGTTTTTTTTGGTCCAATTGTTTGGTTCAGCGTACTGGTAATATTTTGCCATAACAACTGTGAATCCTTCATGGTAAAAGAAGGTCCAAACTTTTTGGTATTTAATTTTGGATGCTTATGAACAAAATCAATCAATAATTGTTTTTGCTCATAAGTTACACTTTTAGACTTTTTCTTTGCTTCCATAACCGTAAAAAAAAAATGAAAAAAGTATAGAATAGCACTATGTATGTCACTATCGACTTGACTCTAGAGACTCTAAGGAGAAAACTCAAAAACTTAGGAAAACCACGAAAACGCAAAGGCCGAAGAAAAACTTTAAAAGTAATAGATAAGTAATAAGTATTATCTTATTATCATTGTATTTTAAATTATATTTTTATCATTTATGATTGATAAAACTAATACAATTTACAGTACAGCCAATATAATTTTAGATATCGCACTTATAATTATTAGTTTAAAAAACAAATGATTAGACAATGTGCGATTAGTTTAAGAATATTAGATAGAAAAAAAATGATATTCAAAAATACAAATTTTAGTTAGTGCACTAAAATCATCGTCTAATTGATTAGTGTACTAAAGTATTCGCCAATGATTAGTGCGAACTCAAAAATAGACCCCCAGAATTTAAAGATTTCCATAGCATTTGCAGTGCACTAATAGAGACTAACCAACCATTAATAAAATTTGTCCTATAAGTAACATCAGTATCATTTTTTTTTTTTATAACTTTTAGGCTAGTAAAAATTTCAGTCATTTTTATTAGATGATCCAACTGGGGTGATTCATTATTAAAGGGCCTATTAAAAATTTTACCATTAAGAGTTTCTCTAGAATTAAATATGTCAAACAATTTATCTATGTCATTTATAAAATGTATTGTTTTTTGACAATCTATTGGTAACAACCCACAATTTAATACTGTCGACATACCAGCCGCAACAGTAGCACTAAAAACTTGAGCTGCTAACCTAACTTTAATTTTTATCGAAAGGACCGGGATGAATATGTAAATATGTTAATTTAGGTGCCATACGGATGTTACATTTACTATCATAATTGTAAAAAATATCTAAATGTTTTTTGTCTACTAAATCTTCATTAATTTTCAATAAATGTTTAAAAAACATGTTACGTGTTGATTTAAGTAGGTGAGTAGGATCAAACATATATATAACGGGCTTTCCATCAACTTCAAAAAATGGTTCCTTAGGAGAAACATTATGAGTATTTGAAAAGCGAATGAAATTTGACCCTTGATCAGTAATGAAGCATTTAACATTAAGATTTATATTTCGTAATCGGCGAATCGTTGAAAAAATAATTGAATTAAGATCTGACCCAGAACAGCTATTCGAAACAAGGTAATAGGCAATAGGTTGTTTCCAGTTATATTTTATTCCTCTAAGCATAAGGACAAGAGCGTATTTTGCAGGTTCATATGTTCTAAAAGTATTTGATTGATTAAAACCAATTATTTCATCTTTACTAACATTATAAAATAAGTTTTGTTTTATTGACATCTCATCAGCGCTTAAAAAGCAGTCCAAAGCATCGGGATGAAAACCATTCACTTTAAATTCTAAAAAGTGAAATAGGAAATCATTTAAGCCAGGTTTTAAATCGTATTGTGAAGTTACTCTTTTTAAAGTGGAAATAGAAGGAAGAGAAAAAGATTTTTGAAGAAAATTAAATAACATAGGGCTTAGAAAATATACAGTTAAAGCAAATTGTTTAATTTGTTTAGAATACCGTTGTCCACTTTTTGACCTATCTTTGTTTACAATATTATTCTTAACTAGAAGGTAGACTGATTGTTCGAACACGGACGCGTTTTCGTGCCACCGTAGTTTCGGCATAGGTCCCCAAAGCTGCGCCTCGGATGCCGAAGCTCACGAGGTGGCTTACCCCCTCCTCGGCCGTCCAGCGCAGGGCCGTTCGCCGCCATAGGCTGTGCCGCCAGCCGTGTGTTGTCTTGTCCAGGTGGTCGAGCCCGACGCATCGTTGCGTTTGCTCGTCGCCTTGCGCTGTGTTTTTGGCGACTAGACCGCGTGTACGGTCCGCGTTGCTCCGGGTGGCTATGTTTTGACCTCGTGGTCAGTTGACATTCGTGCCGTAATCATTTATTTACAATTATAATTGGTGCACGTCTTTACCGTCGTAAACTTGGAGACAGTTTAAGTTTGACGGATTGTGTCACCGCACCACCGAGTTTATTATACGTGTTAACGCCGGGTCGTCGTTCAACTTCGCCGCGGCGCCGATTTTGGTTGTTGACGAGGAAGACGCTGTCGCATTTCCAGCGAGGACCGTGCTGACCAGTGACCTGTACCCAGGTGTCGATCAGGTCATATTGTAAAATTATTATTATTTATTGTTCAAATTATTATTATTATTGGTTGTAGCGCGTGCTAAATTGTACACGGCGTTTATATTAATTATTATTGTGTAAAATATATATATCGCGTCATTACGCATTAACCTAATCAATAAGACTTGTACGAGGTAATAAATTGTCAGTTCGCCCTTTCCCATCCACAGCACCCCGCAAGTCGTTGCCGCAAACCGCAAGTCACACAAGTAGGTGCGGCGCGGCGCAACAGTTTTGGTAGCAGAGCGTGGTTATCCAACCTCACAGGGGGGTTCGGTAGCGGTGTGCTTTAGGGTGTCAGTTGTGTTTGCCCTGGTATTTTGGGTACCGAGTACAGTGCTTGGGTGTTCACCGGAGGTTGACAATTATTGTATAGGATTATTAGTTGACCGGTCTTCCCCGGTTGGTGAACATTATAATTTATTATTACACTGAAAATTAAATTTTTGTAATACGTGCTGTGTGCCAATGGTATAGGTATCCGATATAACTATATTATACGTTATAGTTAGCGTAGTCGGTCGCAGTGTTGATATCAGCTGTACTTAGATTACAGCCTTTAGGCAATTACGCCGGCCACTACCTGGATATCGTCGATATATCCAGAGTGTAGTGAATTATAGTATGTGTATTGCGCCGGTCGTTATTTTTGATATTGTTTGATAAAATATTATCTATACTATAATAAATTAGTTGTTGGGTCACTGCGTTGATATTTTCGATAGTTCAAAATGTCTACTGTACTGACGTGACGGAATTTGCGCCGGTCGTTGAATTGATATCGCTCATAGGTGTATCAATATTATTATTTATTATTCACGCCGGTCGCTGTGAAATATTTCACATAACGTTGTGATTATTGTCCGTTCACGCCGGTTGTTTTACCGTGTCTTGACTCATCTCGTTCGAATATTATTCGTTTATAGTCTTCTAGAGAAGCATAGGGTTTTGCCCGCTACCATGGCCGAAAATGAGGAACGTCGTCGTCGTCTTACACGATTATTGCAATTGTATACGTTGAAGCGCGCGACCATGATATCGCAAATTCAAAGCATATACAACATGGGAGTACGTGTCCGTACCGATAATACCTTAGCTTTCCAGTACTCCTTCCATGATGCTGACCTAGAATGGTTGTGGGATGATTTTGAGTCTTTTGATCAGGCCGTGTTAAATTGTTTGTTTGATCTGAATAGGGCGGACGAGTATTCATGTGCTTTACAAGTCACTATGCGTGACCTTGTTGATGCATCTAAAAGCGTTTTGGCACAAATTCGTCCTACGGTCGTGGAGCGGAATAGTATTAGTAAAGTACATCCGACGACTTGTGAGTCAGTTCCGCGTACGTCAAGGTCTATCCGCGGCCAATGTACAATATTTCCGAGTGGTCGTTTTTCGGAAGTGTTTCCGTCCCATCCGTCGGTGTCTGATGCATTTCTAGCCGTGCCCCGCTCAACAGTTGTACAATCATTGACTTGTGTTCATATGTCCGATTGTAGTTTATTGGCTCATAGTATGCCGTTAGCCAAGTTAGTGTCTGTGGTCGGACCGATTTTGGTTGTTGACGAGGAAGACGCTGTCGCATTTCCAGCGAGGACCGTACTGACCAGTGACCTGTACCCAGGTGTCGATCAGGTCATATTGTAAAATTATTATTATTTATTGTTCAAATTATTATTATTATTGGTTGTAGCGCGTGCTAAATTGTACACGGCGTTTATATTAATTATTATTGTGTAAAATATATATATCGCGTCATTACGCATTAACCTAATCAATAAGACTTGTACGAGGTAATAAATTGTCAGTTCGCCCTTTCCCATCCACAGCACCCCGCGCAAGTCGTTGCCGCAAACCGCAAGTCACACAAGTAGGTGCGGCGCGGCGCAACACTGATGGTGATAAATATTGTTCACACATTTTCATACAATGTTCAACAGTTGTAGTCTGCTCTAGTTGTTGTTCTAGTTTCTTGATTGAACACAAAGCATTGGAAAGTCGTTCTTGAAGTACTCGTTTCCTTGGAGTTTTGGCAGTTAATGAGTTC
>NW_021770813.1:25019-38857 GCF_005508785.2 Acyrthosiphon pisum | reverse complement strand
GAAGTTATAAAACGGTTAGCACTTTGTTTAGATGTGGATGGTCGTCATTTTGAACATATAATAAAATATCATACTAGTTAATTAAAATGTATATTTGTTGTATTATTATTATTATTTATGTACTCGTCTCTTCTAAGGCGTTTTACAGACCATTAAGGTCCATTGCCGCAACAACAACTTCTTTCCACTTTTTTCTATCTCTTGACACTTCCTCCACATGTTTCACTCCAATCATCGTGAGGTAATCCTTGACTATCAGCCCACCGCTGTCTGGGTCTTCCTGGGGACCGTTTTGTATTTGGTCTCCATTTTGTTATGCTCCCCAGTACTCCTTCAGATCACCAAACATGACCAGCCCATCTTATTCTGCTACTCTTCATAATTTATGTACTCACAGCTTACATATTTTATAATGTGGTAATTCATTTGCAATGAATTATAATTAGTACCTAATTGTGTTTAATAGTTAACTTACCAATAACATTGTATACGCACAATTGAATGTGGAGTGCATAATACACTTAAGTTTAAACACGATTAAAGATAAATCGGAAGATTTTATATAATGTTATACAAAGGAAAAAAGAAAAAATATTAAAGTATTAAAGCATGTATGTTTAATCGTGAGTTCAAGTAGCTTAGTAGTAATAGTAAATTGTAAACACTAAACTATTTTAAACAATGTATTCATAATTCAAAATTATTGATTATGTATCATGCAATACCCTAACCTTCAAAACAAGTTTAAATAAAAAATAATGAAATCTGTACCTAACGGTAATATCACGTGAAATAGGGAATGGTAAACAAGCCTACCGCGCGTAACGTATCCAATTAACCAGTCTTGCGTAACCGTTTTCATAATAATGATAACCAAGATAGTACTATCTTAAATCGTGTATACGACCACAGATATGTATAATAACTAGATACCCGACTCCATATACAACAACATTATTAAATTATGATGCCCGACGCCATTTGCAACTTTGGCAATGTTTACATTATTTTATTCATATACATATTTACTCATATATACATACATACTGATAATACTATTTTGCCAAAGTTGTAAACGGCTGCCAGCGTCATTGATAATAAGAAGTCGGGTATCTAGTTATTATACATATCTGTGTATACGACTAATGACTATACTTATTAACAGCATAGAAACCAACATGATGTTAGATCCTTGTTACCCGTACTAGAAAAACGTGTTAACAGCTGAGTTTATATCACAAGGTTATTATCATTACAACTGAACATTAAACATAACAGCTGATCAAAAGAATGTGTAGTGGTAATCTTGAACTAGGCGCCTTGAAGGACGGTATGTAGTGGGGATTGCATGCGACAAGACGCGATAGTCCAATAATCCAATTACTTATAATATGTATGTAGTATGTATAACAATAAAAGTTATTGTCGGAAGTAGGTACACTGATAATCATTTATCACCATATCTTCGGTATCGAATTTATTACTTGTAACTTCTGGTCTTTATAAGCGATAAGTATATCAATAATATCATGACCAGTGGCACTATGAGCGTGGGGGAGAACTGTGCAACATAATGGGGTACCTATTTTGAGGCACAACTTAGGCTTAACTATCGTACTTACTGAATTGATTTGAATAGTTTATTATTTTTTACGCTGGAGCACAAAAATTCCAATTACTGCGGTCTGCAGTACTGACTAGGTATAACGCATTTACACACAAACACCTCCCAAGACACCCCAACTTTGAGGAGTTGTATCTCGTCAACGGATAAACGAAAAATGAAAATTTAAACGTGATTATTCATAACAAAAAAAGCCTCACTAAATTATGAAATTTTTAGTATGGGTTGCCATTTGAAAATCAAAAGATGATGGTGGTTTACCTAGATCTAAAATTTTGAAAAAAAAAAATTTGAAAAAAGTGAATACTTTTCGAGATAATGAGTGTTTTACGCTTAATCAATCACCCTGTATATAAGATGTCAACTTTAAACATTCCACCATGGCTCATTAAGACAATTTCATCTTTCCTATCAAACCGCTCTTTATGTGTTCGCATTGAAGACCGACTCTCCTCGCCCCGAGCTGTCCTCTCAGGTGTTCCCCAAGGATCTTGCCTAGCACCAACACTGTACCTCATTTACACTAATGACATACCTGTCCTCGCGAAGGTCTTCCGTCGCTCTTTTTGCTGACGACACAATGTTCTACACCTCCAATCACAGCCCAAACATTGCTCGTATACAACTAGAGAGACAACTACGCGCGGCATCTGATTGGTTTGAAAAATGGCACCTTCGAATAAACGCTACCAAAACCATCGCCATCTTGTTCAGCCGTAAACGAACCATACACCTCCCTCATCTATCTATCAACAACACTTCTATACCCTGGTCCACTCATGTCAAATATCTAGGAGTCACCATTGGCCGCACTTTAAACTTTTCCCAGCACTTTCAAAATATAACCCAAAAGGCAACAAAAACTCGTGGCATGCTATTCCCGATCTTAAACAAACGAAGCCCTATCCCAACGAGAAATCGGATAAACATATTCAAAATGTACATAAATCCAATACTTACGTATGCAGGCGCTGTCTGGGCTCCATTCATCACCAAGTCATAATAGAAGAAGATCGAAGCCGTACAGACAATTGACTTGAGAACGATACTGGGCACTCCAAACTATGTAACAAACAGAGTCACTCTCTCCACCGCCAATCTAAAACAAATCAAGTCACAAATCCACTCCCAAGCCACCTCATTCTTTCACAAAAACTCTCTTTCAAAATTTAGGCGTATACGACAGCTTGGGGCGTGAAGAACAGCTCACACCCTCTCGAACCTTCAAAAAATCCAAAAACACGTCCCATAAATTGGGTTTCAGAAAACCCACCCTCTTAATCACTTTAAACACAAAATCATACCTAAACCTCCACTACTAGTAAAGGCACAAAGCCTGGTATAGAGAAGACCCTTGGTCACCCACTAAGCAAAAGCAAAAAACTACATGTGTTTTAATGTCTTAAATTAATATTTCGTAGTGTAATTTACTCCATAGCCCATATCTGGTAAATTAACAATAACATTATAATACATGATTTTAGTATAATTGTCTAGTTTTGAGCTATAATTCTTATACGTAGATCATTTTAGATTCTGAGTGGAGCAAGGGAGCTAGTGGTTTATCAATGGTGTTTATTTTTATTTTTTACCAAATGGTAAATAACATTATAATTATTTGTATACAAAATTTCTACCAGAAAGAGTACATTAATTTCAACATATAATACCTTATCTTTTATCAAATTAGATCATGAATGTACATGTCACACTCCACCGAGTAGTCACTTATATTATTAGTTTCACATTTCTAAAGCCCAACATACATGCTAATTGCGCCACTGAAATCTAATATTATTCAAATATTTCAGTAGAGTGGCAAAAACAGTAGTGCGCGATGTTACAGTCAAATATTTACCAGTAGAGATAGAAAGACAACGTGATAGCCAATGCATTGGTCTTAGCTTAAGTACTTCAAAACGAAATTTCTAACTATTGAGTTCATTTTAGATTGTGAGTGGAGTGGGGAGCTAGTGGTTTATCAATGGTGTTTATTTTCATTTTTAAAAAATATTATTATTATTTGTTAACAAAATCTTACCTTTCGATTTCAACATATAGTAACTTAGATTTTATCAAATTGGATCATGAATGTAAACAGAAAATTTTTCGAATTTCTCAATAGTTATTTAATACCACTGGGAAAACAATCGACAATTTTCGAAAAACCGCTAAAAACGGAATTTTATATTCTAACACTTTGTATATATATACACATAGCAAATAAACGATATAAATATTCAGTTGATATCTAGATAATGTAGATTCAAAAAAAGTTTCTGTGATTCAATTTTCACGAATAAAATAATTGTTATGTGGTAAGATGAAAATACGAAGAGAGGTGGACTCAATATAGGGGGAGTTATTATGAAGAAGGTTGCTTGTTGTAATTTTATCCTACCACTATTGATTGATTCTTGAGCTAATAGTTTATAATTAATTATACAAAATATGTATATGTTCACTTCCTTCGTATTGTGGCAAGCGGAATGTGTAGATTCTCATTGGAATGTGTACGTCTCTAATCGGTGTGAGTCGATGCACGTTATTAACACTTTACGAATTACACTACAATATCCTATTGCAATTAAGTAAACATTTCTATATTACACACTGTTGGTCCATCATATTCTTGGATTATACCGTTAGCAATATTCTTTTAGATGGGATATATGAGAGGAACGGGAGGTGTTTCCCTTTTTTTTAAGATATTTGTTGGCTGAAAATATATTATGTTTTTATTTTTGCTTCATATAGTATTAGAAGCAGAGTTTATTATTTATTATTTTTTTTTATTTAATATTGGTGTGACGCATATTTCAATTACTTATATATCTGAAGTCTAGTCGCTTAAGAGAAAAGTACGTCGGCCCATCACATATGTATGTCCAGACCCTAGCTCGTGATCTAGACTGCAGATATATTTTGGCAATTCAATGTCCGGGAGAGACAATGAATTGACAAACAGTATTTGAAGTGGAGTTTATTATTTATTTTCGTTTGGTTGATGCATATTTTACGTGGTGTTTGCAATCTACATTAGAATTTTTTTATATGGAATGAGAAGGTTGGATATGGATGTATGAAAATATTCCCTACATAGCTTCACAGTTGTGAAGGATTGTTGGGTTTATAAGAATAGAAATAACACTGTTGTCATGATGGAATAGCAAAGTGAATATACCAAAAGTGTGCTCATACCTGGTGTCCAAAACAAACGCAATAGTAAGTTAACTTTTGTGATGAAAGATTAATTTCGTTAAGAGAAAAACTGGTCGGTGTTGTATGGTTTCGCTGTGGCCGCCGTGGACGTGGTCATTTGTGCCGAGTCGCCATCGAGTTGCATCGAGTGTACTACTCTACTGGCTGTATGGTCTGTGAGTGGCGTTTATATAAGGAAGCTATCGTTTTATCCCCACTCTATTACGTAACATCAAAATAGATTGTTCGTGTTTGTAATGTAAATTGTGTATTGGCGTGTATTCTTGTGGTGTTTTTGTATATTATCGTTGGATTTTTGGCGAATTTTATACGATAAAAGTGTTTCGCACGTCATGTGTCATCTCATTGTTCTTTTTGCGCATAGTTAAGATGGTGACATCTGGTTCTTTGACCGAATGTTGTGTAGTGCGCATGTGTGTGCATTATGTCGTGTTTTGCACATTGTTGTTGGTTTTTTGCAATGTTGGTGCGAAAGAGTATTTCGCATTATAGGGGCTATTGTATTATTTTTGTTGCGCATGATTTTGGCATTGATATCTGGTTGTTTGACCGAATGTCGTACAGTTCGCATGTGTGTGCATGTTATATTGTATTTTGCACGTTGTTGTCGGTTTTTGGCAATACTGATATGATGGGGGTGTATCGTGTTTTGTGTTCTATCCTATTATTTGTTTTGCGCATAGTTTTGTCATTGATTTTTTGTCATTTAACCCAATGTCGTATAGTGCGCATGTATAGGTGTGAACTGTTTTTTTTAGTGAGACAGAAGTTAGTTACGTAATTCTGTAATGGTGTTTCGTAACGTTTTTTATCTTTATTAATTTTGTATGTCTATATATGGGCATGTTTTTGTGCATGGATGTCTCGGAAAGATTGTTGCGTATTCATTGAGGAATACTCGTTGCCTAATATTCTTTTGTATTGTATAATATGTTTAATAATTGCGTTTGTTTTTACACCCCGTTATGAGCTTACCTGGCATATTCATTTTACAAGTTTATTCATATTTTCTGGTGTATTATTCATATATTACAGTAAAATTAATAAAAAAGCAAAATTAAAAGTTCCAATTAGTTCCAAACAAGTTCCAAAATATTGGTGAAGATTCGAAGTTGATATAATAAAGTGGGGGGGGCTAGGTGAATGAAGTTGGCCCCCCCAACAGAAAATGATTTTTCTCGGGAAAAGTATGAAGTTCCAAATTTGGAAAACTAGGTTCCAATTAGTTCCAAATAAGTTCCAAAATAATGGTGAAGGTTCGAAGTTGATAGACAAAGTGCGGGGGGGGGGGCAACTCCCATGCACGTTAATTTTGCTTTTTTATTCATTTCACAATTATTTTTTTTTTGTGAAAATTGAATCACATGAACTTTTTTTGTGCCGCTAATACCAATTATTTAAATATAATATATATAGATAATTTTATAATTAGCGGAACAACTGAATCACATTTTTCCGGTTCAATATATTTATTTAATAATTTCCGGAAATATTTAGAAATAACAGATCAAGGATGTCAATATTTTTAAATATATCAAATTATTTTAGAACGCATGTCTGTTACCTATTTATTCTTGTTGTTGAAAACGTATGAAACACTCTATAATTGTTGAAACTATAGGCAAAATGTTAATCATAACGTTCGGACTTCTTTTATTTTTCTCATCGTCACAATCCGAAAGCCTTTTTAGGCCAAACTTGCCAATGGTAAATTAATAATCAGCTTGATTGATTAAACATAATATCTCTTTTCTATTATTAATTCTAATGTGCCAAATTTATATTTGCAATTTCTTTGTAATGAAATTTGTATATGTTATATTTATTCCACTCATTACAGGGGTAATATCGAATAGTGATTGATAAAGTATATCCATGTGAAAAAACAAAAAACTATCCACTTCAATTTAATTGGTATTTAAGTAAAAAGACATCAAGTATAACGGAGGTAAAAGGCAATATGACATTTTTGATACCTTTCGATGATACTCTTACAGTAAGTACATATTATAAGTATAAGGATTAATTAAAGAATTGTATAATACGCAGAAACTTTTGTATTGTGATATCTCGTAGGTAAAAAAATTGATATTGATAAATTGATTAAATAGTTCCACCAATATAATAGTGTAAGTCCTGAATGGTTCATAATCAACGAATGACCGAAAATATCAAACTGATTAATTTTGATTTTCCGTCCATTTTCATTATAGTTATAAAATGGAAGTTTCACTGTAATTCTATACCAAGTAGTACTTCGTATGTATCTACCATAATTACAAAACTTAGTTACTCCATTGGTTAGACCATACGGAGACAATAGGACCGCACATAAAATTTTCATTAAAATTTCGTTTAATGACATCTAAAACTAATTTGTATTTGTAGCTAACCAGATTTACTGGAAATAATTACCGACATTAAATTTACTACCGTAAAAAGTAATATGTATAACAGGGTGATTTTGTAATTGGTATTTTTCTTGATGTTAAAAAAGCCTTGGATTCTGTATATCATAATATGTTATTAACGAAACTATACAACTATTGAGTTCGTGGTGTTCCTAATAATCTTATCAAATGTTTTATAACAAATCGTATTCAAACAGTTAAAATAAATAATATATTCAGCAACTATAACACTTTGAATTACGGAGCTCCACATGGAGCCGTGCTGGGACCTCTATTTTTCATTGTATATATAAATTATAAAAAAAATTTTTATTTTTTTTTTTCGGTAACACAAACATTATAATATTAATCATAATTAAGTTCTTGGTGAACATAACAATTGTATTTTTATATTTATGATCTGTAAGTAGTTCATTTTAATTTCTACACGAATTGTAAATGTGTGTAGTCATCTTAACTAAATTAATATAGTATTTATTTATAGATCAATTTTAACTTTGCGTCTTGGGGCTCAACTGGTGGGTGGGTGCCAAATGCATATACTCTCAATACAAAAAAGGCATGCAGTTATACAAAACATCTCAGTGGAAATGCATGGCTTAACAGTATAGAGGGTTTCAACGTGTCAACTGATAAATGTCCAATTCCAGTGGTAATGTATAAAAACATTAAAATCAGTTACATAATTTATAATTTTTTTATTAATTTAATTTATTTCAGTATAATTCAATTATAATACAATAATAACATTAATAATATTAAGATCTGATACGTTAGTACACTGAGCTAAGATCGTATCTGGTATACTGAGTTATTCTATTAATAAATATACAATAGTTATAATATAATAGTATTGATTAATTTATACATATTAACACCAATGTTTCCTTTGATATTTACAATTATACATAACCAATTCGAGTGATACACAATTATACTAATCAAGGTCATCATCCTTTGATTCATTTATATGAGTTTTATTAACTATATAATTGGTTTTATTAGACCTATTTTCAGATAACCGATGTTGTAGACTCTTTAAATAATTTCCAAAATTGTTGAATGTAGGTAGGTAACCTGTAATCGGTAGAAAATCTTTAACTGGTTAATGTTACCCTATGTGATTTTATATACTTCCTTGTGTATCTATATTTTCTATAAAATTGTGTATGTGCCATATAGTAAAAATCTTATGATAGTTTGATTAATGTAAAATGTATAGACAGATTGTATGTTTGTGTTACCGTATGCTAAAATTGAATCAAATAATGCAACATACACTCGTATTAAGACTATTTTATTTAGAAAACAAGTTTGTTAAAATATAGTAGTTAAACTTCTCATAATGTTATCAACATTCTGTATGTTTGTATTTGACAATTTTAGATCAAAATCTATCGTCATTCCTAAATATTTAAATGATAAGACCATTGTAATTGGTTTATGGTTGTACCTGGTTGAATTATTATTACATTTATGTATAATAAAATTATATCCATAGGGCAGCTGTATGCAACTTGTGACTATTGGCATAAGTATTGATATTTTTTTAGATATGTTGAGGGATAATACATTTTATTCAATCCAATTATAGATATACTGTAAGACACCGTCAACACTTTGTTTTAATTTTATAATAAAGTAATTACACTGGTATTTAGTTAAAATAAATGAAGAATAATATAGGACCTTATGAGTTGCCTTGTGCGACTCCATAATCGTTGACATAACAATTATAGCTACAACAATGTAAACCAAGTGTATAATATCGGTCTATAAAATCTGAGTTTATTCCTATCGTCTATAAATCTTACGGTTTTGAAAGGAACTGTTAAGTCTATAGTCTACACCAATGATATTAAGATTAGATTAGATATTTTAAAATATTTTTTATCCTTATAATTTTTTATATTTTTTACTTTTTCGACAGTATAGAGTTTTAATCTCATTCTCTAAGTGTTTTGTTACATTAAAATCAAATTTGGGACGAGTAGTTTATGAGTTATAAGTATTTGAAGTTTTAACAAGTTTTGACAAGAGTAGTCGACAAAAGTTTTGCGGGGTAACCCCATAGTACTCCATTCCGCCGATCTAATTTTTAAATACTTATAACTCATAAGCTATTCACTCTAAATTTGAATTTAATGAAAAAATATTATACTTTGGAATATGAAATTAAAACTCTATGCTGTCATTCAAAAAAGTAAAAAACATAAAAAAAATATAAAGATAAATATATTTAAAAATATAATTTGAAACTATGAGAAAAACATTTTCTAAAACACTAATAATTTTTGAGATAATGTTTTACGCTCAATGATTCACCCTGTAAATAAATGCGTATAATATAATAAAATTTTTAAAAATTGTTGAGTAAATGGGAATAAAAAAAAATCCAAATGTAGCAATTGTATACCTGCTGCCATTGGAGTACGGTTATAAGGGCCATAATTTAAAAAAATACTACATTGACAAAGCTTTCTAACATAATCAAACATCTAAATATTGACCATGTTACGATCCGTAACGTGTTATAATTTTACCCAGTCACTACTACCTACTGATGCATTTGTAACAATTGTGTTTTCTAAATGTTTGCAGGGCACATATATTACGCCAGGGATCGATAAGAAGAAACTTGAAGATATGAACTTTCCCAAAATATATTTTTATGGAACATATAAATCTGTGGCTCGCTATAAAAATATGGAGAATGAAGTTGTTGGCTGCAATGTTATTGAGGTTAACATTAAACGACCTTGGGAAACACCAAATTGATTACACTATATGAAATAATAATATAATATGTTATTAACTTGACGTTATGAAGACTATGCAATGAATATTTTTAACAGTCCCAACAGTAACTGATTTGATTCACATTCTAAGTAGGGTAGGGAAAATATCCTTTTGGTCCATAAATTGTCCTTTTGACTATTTAATCACTTCAGGCAAACACTATAATAAATAACATACGGCCATACGAGACATATAATGATGATTATTGTAGACTAACTAGCCCGATGTAAATAATCAAATGCGCTATAAATGACGTACATAACTATCCTAAAGCACTTTTTTTAACTGCTCAAAGGCCATGTGTCATATGCCGTGTGGATACATGTTTCACGATTTTTGACACTAGTTGTCTCATAATATTGTCATATAGCGCGTGTCCACGGAAACGGGGTAGGTATATACGTATACTTATACATTATCACACATTACTCTTTAAACTTATTTCAATTCTGTATTTTATTATATTTTATACACTCAATGACATTATCAAACTGATGCACATGGATATACTTTAAATGTGCATGAAGTTGCCCCCCCCCCCACATTGTCCGAATGATTTCAAAATACCACCAAATAATTACAAATAATTGCAAATCCAGTTTCGCTAATTGCAAATCACCCAGTTTTGAGTAAACTCAAATTCAATGTTGGGGGGGCCAACTTCATGCAGCCCCCCCCCCCCACTTTGTCCGATTTTTTTCAAAAGGCCGCCAAATAATCGCAAATTCGTTGCAACTAATTGCAAATCGAGTTTTGCTAATTGCAAATCAATTTTTATATTTTTTACAAATTTTTCAACTTTTTTAGCCAGCCCCCCACTTTGTCCGATTTTTTTCAAAATGCCGCCAAATAATTGCAAATTCATTGCAACTTATTGCAAATCGAGTTTTGCTAAGTGCGAATCTTTTTTATATTTTTTACGAATTTTTAAGGAGGGCTTCAGATGGCTTAGGGAGTGCAAAGCCCTCCTAAACCCCTCCCATATTTACGTCTATGCTCGTGGCCATTATTTGCTCTTACTGTTGAAAAGTTAAAAAAACTCTTGTATTATGTAACCTAATGTTTTATGTTATCCACCACGCACACCTACCTTTTTATTTATTATTTAAATTTTCCACCAAACGGTCCATAATGTAATAATAGTTATAATAGCTCGCGCAGAGCTACTGACTCGGTGGGCAGAAAGTATACTTAATTCTATATTTTAATAATAAATATTATGCGCCAACATGATGGAAATCTGCAACAGGTCCTCTGCTCGAGTGATTTGCTTTATTTATGTAATACCACCTTCATCTGCAGTGGACATTCACATGTATATATTGCACATATTGCAACTTTTATTCCTGACTAAAGGCAACGATTTTATGATGATGTGTAATCTAGTAACGAAATTAGTAATTAGGTGCCTACACCACCGACATTATTATTAAATACTATTTAACAATTATATGCCATGTACATATCATTAATATAACAATATAATTTTTCCATATGGCTGTAAATGTGTAGAAAAATACATTGGGTTAATTTGTCGTATGCGTTCTCCTACATATTGCATTTTACTATAACGATTTCAGACCACTCGCCGTGTAAGCTCAGCTCAGCTACAATATACCTACTTACTGAAAGTATAGAAAGTATGTGGAACAGTGGCAGTGAGATATTCTATGGTCAGTGTGTTGCTTCAGCTACACATATAACATTTGATGGGTATGTGGTTGATTGGATTCGAGTGGTTAATGACTATTGATTATCCAATGACACACTTTTATAAAGTTTAACAGAAAAAAAATGAAAATGTTTTATCAACTATTTAATGAGTAGTTGTATAGTAAATAATTAAGAATCACCGAACATAAATCCGCTTATAAAAAAACATTCCATAAGTTTGAATATCCAATGTCTAAAACTTTTGAAATTCTATCACTCGTGAAAAATGTCAGTAATTTTGTTTTTGAAGAATCTTGTATGTATGTTTTAAATATTTTTTTACTGTTCAAAAATTGTGGCAGTTAAGACTTCAAAATGAGTGCAGTGACTGCATAACAATTTAAAAAAAGATTCGAAGATGAAGACGTATTAAAAGAACAGAATACAAATCTCACAGAAATATCATTATTAAAGAAAATTAAACAATGGATTTTATGTTTAATAACAAAACGAGTAGGTATATAATGATAAACCCACCTACGATGGGTATGTCAATTAAATTTCATATGACAAGCTGTTGCAACAGTTTAAAAATTTTTCTAGTATATCATCAAGTTTTGGTTCCCGACACAGTTTTCTAACGATTTTCCGTTTCTAAAAATATTCGATATCCCTTTACATTTATACATTTTATTTATTTGATGATAAAAGTCTAATATTAGGTCGTGTAAAGGGGAAACAAATCAAGAAAGTCAAAGAATAAGGTGTTGAGTTAGTATTATTATTAAATAAAGGTATATTATTTTCCTGGAAATATTTTTACCATTAATGGAAAAATATATATTTATTCTGTAAGGGATTCAAACTGGATACAATGTATCCGATACATAGCTGTAAACTAATCCATGGACAGACAACGACAACAGGCCTCCCTTATTCAGCACTGGTTGAGGGACCGATGACATTTATGGAGTTGAAATTTTCTATAACCAAACGAAGGAACGAGTGAAGAATATAATTTCGGAAGATTATAATATCAGACATGTGTATGGGGCGGATTCATAAAAAAAAGCAAGAGATTACATGCAAATAGTAAAAATATAGGGAAGGTTCTCTTAATTTTATTATAAAAATTAACAATGTTAGTAATAAACTGGCTGAAATTTTACAATGACATCATATCTTTATCTTATCTAGATAAAAATTATAGCCATCTAGATAATTCACAAAATCCATAGCTCATAATTAGTAATAACTATTTTACAATATTATCATTCAATATAAAATAGATAACTTAATAAGAAATCTCATTTGTATTACTTGCAAAAATTGGTTCTAAAATAGTTTTACATAGCATTTATTATTAATTATGAATAATGCACAGATATAAACTACTATTATAGTATATTATAACTGTTGAATAACGACGATTTATTATGTCAATATGCATAGAAGATGCGTATTATTTATATAATTTTATAATATGGCCCATACGGGGAAGTCTCATGCCCGTATACGATTTATGATTTTACGAACGCCGAAGAGCCTTTACAAAAATTAGAACTAGAGATACGCCTAGCCCATACATAGAGTATACTCTATACCACCATAGGTCTTAAGGGTAAACAGGGTTTAACATCAATACATCATGTTGGTTTACGGGCTTATTCCCTATGTTCGGACTTCAGATCATAGGTAAACACAAACCGAATATTATAGAATATTAGGTATATTATGATTAAGGCTCGGATTTATATGTAAATACATATTTTCTCTGCGACATGATAAACTAATTTCTGCAAGTGATAAATTTGTTTCACAATATTTTTTATAAAATGAACTATATTTGATTTTACATATTTTTACATATTTTGTCATAAATACATGTTTTTACATATTTCACAATTATTCAATTTTTTCTCACATATTTATACAATTATATTGTTTTAATGTCTTTTCTTCAGATTTAGAATAATTGAAAGGTCGTCATGACTATATATTATATCGACGATCTTTTGAATTCGAACATTTAAAGTGCGGTTATTATTAATTTTATCAAGATAATTAGATAACTATAGATAAATAAGCATTTTTTATTACATTCTATTTATATATTTATATTTTTTTTC
>NW_021770813.1:23420-24309 GCF_005508785.2 Acyrthosiphon pisum | reverse complement strand
TACTGTGTTAATGTATGTGAAATTGGTACCTTATTTATGATATTTATTAATAGTACTCAGATAATAATACTGAAATAAACACAAATAAACGATAAACCCATCATTATTGTTAAATTAGCCGATAGTAATATTTTTATACCATTAGCAATATATTAATATTAAATAATAACGAATAAAAATTTTAAAAATTCAATTGTAATTAAAACCAAAAAGTATGTCCTCCAATAATTTATCTAAATATCTAGATACGTAAATAGTTTATATAAGATAATTTCTTAAGATAGTTGTCAACAGTTTATTTATATTTATCTAGATAAGATAAAGATAATTTAAAAATTTATCTAGATAATCCCAACACTGGTAATAACTAATAAGTATTTTTAAATTGAACAGTTTTTGTACAACACTAAATTATTTATAAAACCTGTATAGTTAATAAGAGCGTATATAACTCATTAGTACACGCTATAATATATATCATTGGAAACGTTTTGCGGAATCAAATTAAATAATAACTTTTCTCGTGATTTTTTTTTTTTTTATTGATCTCTAAATTTAAAACAGTAAAAATGTTCGCTTTGACCACAGGGGCCATTACCGTTACATATTTTTGACAGGCAGAGACAAAAGAAATAATAACAAAAAAAAAAAAAAAAGATAGTTTATAAATAAATCAGTAGGAAATGAGTAGGAGTACAGCAGAGTTCTGCAAAGAGAAAAAATATTAAAATTGTAAATTGCTTTTAAATGTGTGATATAAAAGGTAGAATCTAAGTAAATCACAGAATATGTGAAATGTATTCAAAAGTTATTAACCCAAATTTAATAATAATGTATTATTTATATTTATATTTATAACCTAATATGTGAATTATCTTAACTGAAATAA
>NW_021770813.1:19584-23320 GCF_005508785.2 Acyrthosiphon pisum | reverse complement strand
CATATATGTGAGTCTGGAAACCAAATTTTGGGTCAAACAAAGTAAATGCACCTTATGCCCTATAAAGGGTTAAATAAATTAATAATAAGATATCTTACTAAATTATAAATAAATCACAAAATACTAATATTTATTAGTAATAATAAATAGTCAAAATAAATATTAATTATCCAATAATTATTATCTGGTCAAAATGTTTACGGAACAAGGATTTTTGTAGTGAAAAAAAAACAACAAAAATAACACTATATAGTAACTTTTTGTTTCTAATAACGAGTTCAGTTAGATTATTTTACACATTCAATATGACTATAGTTAACCTTCTAACTAGTTAGTGGCTAGTGCCCAGTTATGCCTATAACCTATTAGATGAAGCATTAATCGTGAATACACTGACTATATACCTATTATACACCACATATAAACTTAATGTATACCTTTTATACACAAAGCATATACCAATCTAAACTTTGTATATACCTATTATCAGTGTTGGGTAAATTACTTTTAAAAAGTAATGGAGTTACGTTACTCGTTACTTTACATATTTTTATTTAAATTACATTTGCGTTACCTAAAATTATTTTTATCACGTTACGTTACTTTTTCATAAATAAAGTAGTGCGTGGTAGTGCGTTACAAATAACGTTACTTTTTTTTTTAATCTCTGATAACAGTTATCATTTTTTTTGAACCATATTCAATTCATAATATGATATATTTTACAATATATTTTAGACCTACTACCTAGTGATACAACATTTAAAATAATATGTAAATGTACAATTATCATTCATCTCACCTATTAATTATTATTTATTATATGGCTATAGTAAAGTAGGTACCTATATAGTTAAATTTAATTGTATACATTTAAACTCAAACTACACATGTCTCTAATACTAAATATAACAATAAGGGCAAGTTATTTTTCTAATAAACAAGTGAAAACTAAATGATACAGGGTAATTGGTAATCGTATGGTATTCGTAAATCGTATAATATAATATGTATAAATATTTATACTATATGTCTATATAGTAATAGTATATGGAAATGGTGACTGCAGTCTGGTAAGTATTACATCGAGGTAGCCGGCAGGTAGGTATATCATTTTAAATCGTACCTATAGCCATATAGGTTGATAGCCGATAGGGGCTTACTCATAAGTCGTAAATCATAATTCGTTTAATTAAATTTTATTTTTAAGCCGAACTCTTTTATTTCTTATAATGAAAGTAATAACATTAATTCCTGGAATGTTTAATAATATTGTTAACTATTATCGGAATCAAAAGTAAATAAAATTGATTTTTAATTTTTCTGGAATATCTTATTAGCTTATTTTTGTTCTACATTCAAAACTATTATTTTAATAAGTAACGTGGAAAATAACGCATTAGTGCGTTACTTCTAGAAATTACTTTTAAAAAGTAATTGCGTTACAATTGCGTTACTGTAATTAAAATGTAATGAAATTACTGCTGCGTTACTGAAAAAGTAATTGCGTTACAGTAATTTGTAATTTGCGTTACGTTACTACCCAACACTGATTATACATATTATATTAATACGATATTAATACTATTATACACTAAGTCTAAACCAAATATACACTGACTTTATACCTATTATACATCACATATAAACTTAATTTATATCTTTTATACACAAAGCATATACCAAATCTAAACTTTTTATATACCTATTATACACTAGTCATATACAACATTTATACTGATCATACACGTAATTTATTTGTATTTATACTACCACTGAGCATATTAGCTACGAAATATATACCATTTTTTCACCAACTCTATATCTATAATAGATGAAAAATATTCCATTTTTACACTGACATTAAACATGTCGTGACAATGAATTCAACTGATATTAAACGGATTTTATATGAAAAATATACCACGATTGTACGTTGAATATTAGTGAAATAGTTCCCTTTTTACCCACAAATATGCTTATACTATCGGTTAAATAATCTAAATCTCTAGGTATATTATACGTACTTAAGTGTCAGTATATACGTTTAATATATGTAGAATATTCGTAGATTTGTCTACTGGGAGCCCCTCTGTTTTGTTACACAACTATTATAAAAGTGCTGTTTTTTTGTTAACTGTTTGCTATGAAGTTTTTTGGTTGTTTACAAGTGTAGTTATGCCACTAATATTACATAATAATCGATTCTCAGAAGAAGTTCTTGAAACATATAGTTAAGCTAGCGTTCGGATTCATATAGAATGAGTTTTTGCTAGAATGCTATGGTACCTATTGTACCTATACTTAACAAAATTAAAATTAATATTCTCTCCGTAGGTGATGATATAAATAATGCATATTTGTTGTGTCTTAATAAATGTATAGTCTCCAATAATAAAACAAAAATAAAATTTTTGAAAATATTAATCATCTGTATTCATTAATGTGTCTACTTAATACTTTTACTTATATTGATTTCGAAAATTATAATTTATAAGTTAATAATTAATAAGTTTAATCATTATCATGTTTATATTATGTATTATTCATTAATATTATCATGTGCTTATTATATATTATGTAGGAAATTATAAACTTTTTTATTAATAATATTTGTAAATTATAATCCCAAAAAAACACTCGGTTAAAAAAAAAACGAAAAGTATAAAAAAAAAAGTTTCTTAAAGTTGAGATATCATTGTATAGCTGTGTTTGAACTATAAATATAATTTATCTTAAAATAATCTGCTAAAAATTTAACTTAGCTGGGCGACTTTGAAACACTGGTCTGAAACGTATATTTACACGGCAAATACCCTAAATATTAAATTTAACTTTTTTCTCGTTTTTTAATTATAATATTTAAATATGCATCAGAAGGAACCATAATACAAAATTCCAAATTCCTGTTTACAATTATTTAACGTGACTTATAGCGTTGACCATATATTATTTTTATAGTAAAATCGTTATTTTAACGAAATATTTACTGTTTTTAAAAATTACTCAACAAAGTTCCCATCTATTCAAAAATATAACTTTGGTTTGCATCTGGTTATAGATAAAATTTACAGAAATTAGTTACTTCACACAGAACTTGGTTATCATATCACTATCTGCTAAAATATTGTTACCTTTATTAAACGGCATTTTAATGGGTACAAGTGTACCATTCCATACAAGATAGCAATATTTAAACACTAATTGGAATCTTATATCTTATATAATATGTAGTATTTACTTGTATTGTATTATATTTATAGACTATATAGATATATAGTAGTATTACATTATATCGCCTGGAAATTAAAACATAGGCAGTAAGTACCTACGTTTATTAAAACCATGCTGTATGTGAATGAACTATACATAATTTAACTTTTTGTGTATATTGTTATTTTTAGGTTAGATCAGTTGCACACAAATTAAAATTTTCAGAAAGAAAAAAAAAATTCAAAATAAATTTCGCTCAGAAATGGGTTTATTAATTGTTGTGGTTCTACAAGGTAAAAACAATAGGTAGTTAAATTTGCAGTGTTATTTTGAACTGTAAAGTATGCTGTTGTTATTATAATTGTTAACTTTTTGGCAAAGGAAATACTAACGACGGAAATATAGCGCGAAGATTTTTCAACAACCCACAAAAAAGTTCTAGTCACGATGTAGGTAAAACGGTGTAGTCACTCGAGCCGAGAAGTGAGTCCAAATCAGACGGCACTTTGGTTAGCGCGCCTTC
>NW_021770813.1:18086-19534 GCF_005508785.2 Acyrthosiphon pisum | reverse complement strand
AAGATCTACAAATAACATAATATTATAATGTAGGTCTTTATATCTTAAAAAAATGTATTTTGTTGTAAGTACTTATATATTATGAAATCCAACAAAATAATTAAATTATTTGTATATTTTATTTTTTTACCTAAAAGTTTTCCAAAGTGATGGTAAAACTTTTAAATTTTACTTTGTTATTACCAACTATGAACTAAATATTAATAATCAAATTAATTATAAAATTATATAATTTAACGTGATTTTTAAATGAATTAACGAGTTAAGTTATAAGTTACTTTAAAAAAAAAGTAATTCGTTAAGATAGAAGTTATTTCTTAAAAAAAAAGTAACTCGTTAAGTAACTTAGTTAAAAGTAACTTAACTTTTTAACTTAACTTTAACTTTTTAACTCGTTAATGCCCAGCCTTGATAATATTTATGACTTATACCGCACGCACCAAGCGTTTAAGAATTTTGACGTTGGCGTTTTACGCTATAGAATTGCTCGTTGCAATTTGGTTATTACATGATACCAAAAAAGTGATGACCAATCATAATGCTATTCGATCAAACGATACGACTAAATGACACACAATCTAGCTGCTGTGAATCCAGATTTAGTCATATATTATCAGTGTTGGGTAAATTACTTTTAAAAAGTAATGGAATTACGTTACTCGTTACTTCACATATTTTTATTTGAATTACATTTTGCGTTACCTAAAATTATTTTTATCTCGTTACGTTACTTTTTCATAAATAAAGTAGTGCGTGGTAGTGCGTTACAAATAACGTTACTTTTTTTTTTTAATCTCTGATAACAGTTATCATTTTTTTTTGAACCATATTCAATTCATAATATGATATATTTTACAATATATTTTAGACCTACTACCTAGTGATACCTAGTGTACAAAATTTAAAATAATATGTAAATGTACAATTATCATTCATCTCACCTATTAATTATTATTTATTATATGGCTATAGTAAAGTAGGTACCTATATAGTTAAATTTAATTGTATACATTTAAACTCAAACTACACATGTCTCTAATACTAAATATAACAATAAGGCAAGTTATTTTCTAATAAACAAGTGAAACTAAATGATACAGTGTAATTGGTAATCGTATGGTATTCGTAAATCGTATTAATATAATATGTATAATATTTATACTATATGTCTATATAGTATATAGTATTAATTGGAAATGGTGACTGCAGTCTGGTAAGGTATTAACATCGAGGTAGCCGGCAGGTAGGTATATCATTTTTAAATTCGTACCTATAGCCATATAGGTTGATAGCCGATAGGTGGCTTACTCATAAGTCGTAAATCATAATTCGTTTTAATTAAATTTTATTTTTAAGCCGAACTCTTTTATTTCTTATAATGAAAGTAATAACATTAATTCCTGGAATGTTTAATAATATTGTTAACTATTATCGGAATCAAAAGTAAA
>NW_021770813.1:15375-18036 GCF_005508785.2 Acyrthosiphon pisum | reverse complement strand
ATCACAAAATACTAATATTTATTAGTAATAATAAATAGTCAAAATAAATATTAATTATCCAATAATTATTATCTGGTCAAAATGTTTACGGAACAAGGATTTTTGTAGTGAAAAAAAAACAACAAAAATAACACTATATAGTAACTTTTTGTTTCTAATAACGAGTTCAGTTAGATTATTTTACACATTCAATATGACTATAGTTAACCTTCTAACTAGTTAGTGGCTAGTGCCCAGTTATGCCTATAACCTATTAGATGAAGCATTAATCGTGAATACACTGACTATATACCTATTATACACCACATATAAACTTAATGTATACCTTTTATACACAAAGCATATACCAATCTAAACTTTGTATATACCTATTATCAGTGTTGGGTAAATTACTTTTAAAAAGTAATGGAGTTACGTTACTCGTTACTTTACATATTTTTATTTAAATTACATTTGCGTTACCTAAAATTATTTTTATCACGTTACGTTACTTTTTCATAAATAAAGTAGTGCGTGGTAGTGCGTTACAAATAACGTTACTTTTTTTTTTAATCTCTGATAACAGTTATCATTTTTTTTGAACCATATTCAATTCATAATATGATATATTTTACAATATATTTTAGACCTACTACCTAGTGATACCTAGTGTACAAAGTGTACAACATTTAAAATAATATGTAAATGTACAATTATCATTCATCTCACCTATTAATTATTATTTATTAAAACATATAGTAAAGTAGGTACCTATATAGTTAAATTTAATTGTATACATTTAAACTCAAACTACACATGTCTCTAATACTAAATATAACAATAAGGCAAGTTATTTTCTAATAAACAAGTGAAACTAAATGATACAGTGTAATTGGTAATCGTATGGTATTCGTAAATCGTATTAATATAATATGTATAATATTTATACTATATGTCTATATAGTATATAGTATTAATTGGAAATGGTGACTGCAGTCTGGTAAGGTATTAACATCGAGGTAGCCGGCAGGTAGGTATATCATTTTTAAATTCGTACCTATAGCCATATAGGTTGATAGCCGATAGGTGGCTTACTCATAAGTCGTAAATCATAATTCGTTTTAATTAAATTTTATTTTTAAGCCGAACTCTTTTATTTCTTATAATGAAAGTAATAACATTAATTCCTGGAATGTTTAATAATATTGTTAACTATTATCGGAATCAAAAGTAAATAAAATTGATTTTTAATTTTTCTGGAATATCTTATTAGCTTATTTTTGTTCTACATTCAAAACTATTATTTTAATAAGTAACGTGGAAAATAACGCATTAGTGCGTTACTTCTAGAAATTACTTTTAAAAAGTAATTGCGTTACAATTGCGTTACTGTAATTAAAATGTAATGAAATTACTGCTGCGTTACTGAAAAAGTAATTGCGTTACAGTAATTTGTAATTTGCGTTACGTTACTACCCAACACTGATTATACATATTATATTAATACGATATTAATACTATTATACACTAAGGCCTTCTACACACGGAGCTACTCATTTGAAACTAAATACTGACGCGAATCACTAACTAGTCCCCGTAGAGTCACTACCAATGTTATTCAATGGAACATAACAGACGGCGTAAGTCTAAACCAAATATACACTGACTTTATACCTATTATACATCACATATAAACTTAATTTATATCTTTTATACACAAAGCATATACCAAATCTAAACTTTTTATATACCTATTATACACTAGTCATATACAACATTTATACTGATCATACACGTAATTTATTTGTATTTATACTACCACTGAGCATATTAGCTACGAAATATATACCATTTTTTCACCAACTCTATATCTATAATAGATGAAAAATATTCCATTTTTACACTGACATTAAACATGTCGTGACAATGAATTCAACTGATATTAAACGGATTTTATATGAAAAATATACCACGATTGTACGTTGAATATTAGTGAAATAGTTCCCTTTTTACCCACAAATATGCTTATATTATCGGTTAAATAATCTAAATCTCTAGGTATATTATACGTACTTAAGTGTCAGTATATACGTTTAATATATGTAGAATATTCGTAGATTTGTCTACTGGGAGCCCCTCTGTTTTGTTACACAACTATTATAAAAGTGCTGTTTTTTTGTTAACTGTTTGCTATGAAGTTTTTTGGTTGTTTACAAGTGTAGTTATGCCACTAATATTACATAATACTCGATTCTCAGAAGAAGTTCTTGAAACATATAGTTAAGCTAGCGTTCGGATTCATATAGAATGAGTTTTTGCTAGAATGCTATGGTACCTATTGTACCTATACTTAACAAAATTAAAATTAATATTCTCTCCGTAGGTGATGATATAAATAATGCATATTTGTTGTGTCTTAATAAATGTATAGTCTCCAATAATAAAACAAAAATAAAATTTTTGAAAATATTAATCATCTGTATTCATTAATGTGTCTACTTAATACTTTTACTTATATTGATTTCGAAAATTATAATTTATAAGTTAATAATTAATAAGTTTAATCATTATCATGTTTATATTATGTATTATTCATTAATATTATCATGTGCTTATTATATATTATGTAGGAATTATAAACTTTTTTATTAATAATATTTGTAAATTATAATCCCAAAAAAA
>NW_021770813.1:2287-15325 GCF_005508785.2 Acyrthosiphon pisum | reverse complement strand
TACCTAACGGTAATATCACGTGAAATAGGGAATGGTAAACAAGCCTACCGCGCGTAACGTATCCAATTAACCAGTCTTGCGTAACCGTTTTCATAATAATGATAACCAAGATAGTACTATCTTAAATCGTGTATACGACCACAGATATGTATAAAACTAGATACCCGAATCCATATACAACAACATTATTAAATTATGATGCCCGACGCCATTTGCAACTTTGGCAATGTTTACATTATTTTATTCATATACATATTTACTCATATATACATACATACTGATAATACTATTTTGCCCGAGTTGTAAATGGCTGCCAGCGTCATTGATAATAAGAAGTCGGGTATCTAGTTATTATACATATCTGTGTATACGACTAATGACTATACTTATTAACAGCATAGAAACCAACATGATGTTAGATCCTTGTTACCCGTACTAGAAAAACGTGTTAACAGCTGAGTTTATATCACAAGGTTATTATCATTACAACTGAACATTAAACATAACATCTGATCAAAAGAATGTGTAGTGGTAATCTTGAACTAGGCGCCTTGAAGGACGGTATGTAGTGGGGATTGCATGCGACAAGACACGATAGTCCAATAATCCAATTACTTATAATATGTATGTAGTATGTATAACATGTATACTTATGAACCGTGATAATATTATAGATAATCGTGGTAATCGTGCACAGAACAAAATTAACAATACAAATTACAGCTGATATGATTAGCGACAAGACATGATAGTCCAATAATCCAATTACTTATAATATGTATGTATAATAATACAAGTTATTGTCGGAAGTAGGTAGGTACACTGATAATCATTTATCACCATATCTTCGGTATCGAATTTATTACTTGTAACTTCTGGTCTTTATAAGCGATAAGTATATCAATAATATCATGACCAGTGGCACTATGAGCGTGGGGGAGAACTGTGCAACATAATGGGGTACCTATTTTGAGGCACAACTTAGGCTTAACTATCGTACTTACTGAATTGATTTGAATAGTTTATTATTTTTAACGCTGGAGCACAAAAATTCCAATTACTGCGGTCTGCAGTACTGACTAGGTATAACGCATTTACAAACAAACACCTCCCAAGACACCCCAACTTTGAGGAGTTGTATCTCGTCAACGGATAAACGAAAAATGAAAATTTAAACGTGATAATTTATAACAAAAAAAGCCTTACTAAATTATGAAATTTTTAGTATGGGTTGCCATTTGAAAATCAAAAGTTGATGGTGGTTTACCTAATAAATATAAGGGTGAAAAATATAAAAAAATGATATTATTCTAGAGAGCGTAGATATACTTCTTCAGCGTAGATCTAAAATTTTGAAAAAAAAAAATTTGAAAAAAGTGAATACTTTTCGAGATAATGAGTGTTTTACGCTTAATCAATCACCCTGTATATAAGATCTCAACTTTAAACATCCCACCATGGCTCATTAAGACAATTTCATCTTTCCTATCAAACCGCTCTTTATGTGTTCGCATTGAAGACCGACTCTCCTCGCCCCGAGCTGTCCTCTCAGGTGTTCCCCAAGGATCTTGCCTAGCACCAACACTGTACCTCATTTACACTGATGACATACCTGTCCTCGCGAAGGTCTTCCGTCGCTCTATTTGCTGACGACACAATGTTCTACACCTCCAATCACAGCCCAAACATTGCTCGTATACAACTAGAGAGACAACTACGCGCGGCATCTGATTGGTTTGAAAAATGGCACCTTCGAATAAACGCTACCAAAACCATCGCCATCTTGTTCAGCCGTAAACGAACCATACACCTACCTCATCTATCTATCAAAAACACTTCTATACCCTGGTCCACTCATGTCAAATATCTAGGAGTCACCATTGGCCGCACTTAAACTTTTCCCAGCACTTTCAAAATATAACCCAAAAGGCAACAAAAACTCGCGGCATGCTATTCCCGATCTTAAAGAAACGAATCCCTATCCCAACGAGAAATCGGATAAACATATTCAAAATGTACATAAATCCAATACTTACGTATGCAGGCGCTGTCTGGGCTCCATTCATCACCAAGTCACAATGGAAGAAGATCGAAGCCGTACAGACAATTGACTTGAGAACGATACTGGGCACTCCAAACTATGTAACAAACAGAGTCACTTTCTCCACCGCCAATCTAAAACAAATCAAGTCACAGATCCACTCCCAAGACACCTCATTCTTTCACAAAAACTCTCTTTCAAAATTTAGGGGTATACGACAGCTTGGGCGTGAAGAACAGCCCACACCCTCTCGAACCTTCAAAAAACCAAAAACACGTCCCATAAATTGGGTTTCAGAAAACCCACCCTCTTAATCACTTTAAACACAAAATTATACCTAAACCTCCACTACTAGTAAAGGCACAAAGCCTGGTATAGAGAAGACCCTTGGTCACCCACTAAGCAAAAGCAAAAAACTACATGTGTTTTAATGTCTTAAATTAATATTTCGTAGTGTAATTTACTCCATAGCCCATATCTGGTAAATTAACAATAACATTATAATATATGATTTTAGTATAATTGTCTAGTTTTGAGCTATAATTCTTATACGTAGATCATTTTAGATTCTGAGTGGAGCAAGGGAGCTAGTGGTTTATCAATGGTGTTTATTTTTATTTTTTACCAGATGGTAAAAAACATTATAATTATTTATTTACAAAATTTCTACCAGAAAGAGTACTTTAATTTCAACATATAATACCTTATCTTTTATTAAATTAGATCATGAATGTACATGTCACACTCCACCGAGTAGTCACTTATATTATTAGTTTCACATTTCTAAAGCCCAACATACATGCTAATTGCGCCACTGAAATCTAATATTATTCAAATATTTCAGTAGAGTGGCAAAAACAGTAGTGCGTGATGTTACAGTCAAATATTTACCAGTAGAGATAGATAGACAACGTGATAGCCAATGCATTGGTCTTAGCTTAATTACTTCAAAACGAAATTTCTAACTATTGAGTTCATTTTATATTGTGAGTGGAGCGGGGAGCTAGTGGTTTATCAATGGTGTTTATTTTCATTTTTAAAAAATATTATTATTATTTGTTAACAAAATCTTACCTTTAGATTTCAACATATAGTAACTTAGATTTTACCGCTAAAAACGGAATTTTAAATTCTAACACTTTGTATATATATACACATAGCAAATAAACGATATAAATATTCAGTTGATATCTTTTTTTTTTTTTTTTTTCAGTTTATAACCGACGACGTCACGGGAATTGCTTTCGCATAACCGCCCCGGCGCCGCCATCGTTTATTGACAAACAACACACCGGCCGATGGCCAAAATGATGGTTAAGCGGGACAAACCCTCCTAACCCCCTCACAATGGTCATTACGTTTTTTTTTTTTTTACAAATATACATTTTATTTTATTGTTCGGTGATTCGTGTTGGCAGGCCGACCGGAGTCCGCCGCCCCGTTTAACTCGTTCTTAGCTCCTTTTCACAAGCCAACCGTAGTCCGCCGCTCTGGAGTCACGTACTCGGATGTCCTACGCTTCCGGTATGTTCTAGATCCCTCCCGTGGTGTCACAAGTGGGGGATGAAGTGGCCTGTAGCTGGAAGGTTCGGATACCGGTTTTCCGGGACCTTTGTGTAGGAGCACGAGTCTGGACTCCTTCCATCGTGATGGGAATGTACTGTTTACCAAGCAGCTGTTGAAAACATTGAGGAGCGTATGTGGCCTGAGGAGGGCGACTTTCGCCAGAACCTCGTACGGAATGCCATCAGGTCCGGTTGCCTTACCGGGTGGGAGCCTCTTGGAAGCGTCGCGCAGTTCGGTCGTCGTGAATACCGGTGCTGGCAGTTCTTCGTCGGCGTCTGGGAGAGGTTCGTGCGAACAGTCCGTCGCCGGTGGGTTGGGGAACAGGTGATCTGCGATCTCTGTCTCCATGCCTCTGGCTTCGATTCCCGGACGATGCCGGCCTATGCGTTTGGTCACGACCCTGTACGGGAGTCTCCATGGGTCGGAGTCCACGGCTGCACACAGGTCGGACCAGCTTTTGGCCTGTGAGACTCTAATCGTTTTTTTGAAGTTCCTTCCTCTTCGCCTTGGAGGCGAGCCGGAAGAGTTCCAACTGTCCGGGTGGATTCAGTTGATATCTAGATTATGTAGATTCAAAAAAAGTTTCTGTGATTCAATTTTCACGAATAAAATAATTGTAATGTGGTAAGATGAAAATACGAAGAGAGGGGGACTCAATATAGGGGGAGTTATGATGAAGAAGGTTGCTTGTTGTAATTTTATCCTACCACTATTGATTGATTCTTGAGCTAATAGTTTATAATTAATTATACAAAATATGTATATGTTCACTTCCTTCGTATTGTGGCAAGCGGAATGTGTAGATTCTCATTGGAATGTGTACGTCTCTAATCGGTGTGAGTCGATGCACGTTATTAACACTTTACGAATTACACTTCAATATCCTATTGCAATTAATTATACATTTCTATATTACACACTGTTGGTCCATCATATTCTTGGATTATACTGATAGCAATATTCTTTTAGATGGGATATATGAGAGGAACGGGAGGTGTTTCCCTTTTTTTTAAGATATTTGTTGGCTGAAAATATATTATGTTTCTATTGTTGCTTCATATAGTATTAGAAGCAGAGTTTATTATTAAAGCTATCGTTTTATCCCCACTCTATTACGTAACATAAAAATAGATTGTTCGTGTTTGTAATGTAAATTGTGTATTGGCGTGTATTCTTGTGGTGTTTTTGTATATTGTCGTTGGATTTTTGGCGAATTTTATACGATAAAAGTGTTTCACACGTCATGTGTCATCTCATTGTTCTTTTTGCGCATAGTTAAGATGGTGACATCTGGTTGTTTGACCGAATGTTGTGTAGTGCGCATGTGTGTGCATTATGTCGTGTTTTGCAAATTGTTGTTGGTTTTTTGCAATGTTGGTGCGAAAGAGTATTTCACATGTTAGGGGCTATTGTATTCTTTTTGTTGCGCATGATTTTGGCATTGATATCTGGTTGTTTGACCGAATGTCGCACAGTGCGCATGTGTGTGCATGTTATATTGTATTTTGCACGTTCTTGTCGGTTATTGGCAATACTGATATGATGGGGGTGTATCGTGTTTTGTGTTCTATCCTATTATTTGTTTTGCGCATAGTTTTGTCATTGATTTTTTGTCATTTAACCCAATGTCGTATAGTGCGCATGTATAGGTGTAAACTGTTTTTTTAGTGAGACAGAAGTCAGTTACGTAATCCTGTAATGGTGTAGCGAAGCGTTTTTTTTATCTTTATTGATTCTTTATGTCCATATATGGGCATGTTTTTGTGCATGGATGTCTCGGAAAGATTGTTGGGTAATCATCGAGGAATGCTCGTTGCCTAATATTCTTTTGTATTGTGTAATATGTTTAATAATTGCGTTTGTTTTTACACCCCGTTATGAGCTTACCTGGCATATTCATTTTACAAGTTTATTCATATTTTCTGGTGTATTATTCATATATTACAGTAAAATTAATAAAAAAGCAAAATTAAAGGTTCCAACTAGTTCCAAACAAGTTCCAAAATATTGGTGAAGATTCGAAGTTGATATAATAAAGTGGGGGGGGCTAGGTGAATGAAGTTGGCCCCCCCAACAGAAAATTATTTTTCTCGGGAAAAGTATGAAGTTCCAAATTTGGAAAACTAGGTTCCAATTAGTTCCAAATAAGTTCCAAAATAATGGTGAAGGTTCGAAGTTGATAGACAAAGTGGGGGGGGGGCAACTCCACGCACGTTAATTTTGCTTTTTTATTCATTTTACAATTATTTTTTTTTGTGAAAATTGAATCACATGAACTTTTTTTGTGCCGCTAATACCAATTATTTAAATATAATATATATAGATAATTTTATAATTAGCGGAACAACTGAATCACATTTTTCCGGTTCAATATATTTATATAATTATTTCCGGAAATATTTAGAAATAACAGATCAAGGATGTCAATATTTTTAAATATATCAAATTATTTTAGAACGCATGTCTGTTAACTATTTAATCTTGTTGTCGAAAACGTATGAAACACTATAATTGTTGAAATCATAGGAAAAATGTTAATCATAACGTTCGGACTTCTTTTATTTTTCTCATCGTCACAATCCGAAAGCCTTTTTAGGCCAAACTTGCCAATGGTAAATTAATAATCAGCTTGATTGATTAATGTAACGGGATAAGACGGAGTGCCCATTTAGGTGACGCACTCTCGTTGCCCGTTACTACCCCTCCTCACCAAACGAGCTCCGCGCGCTATAATGTCAACGCAACCGGCAAAGCACCGGCAAACGCACAGCCACAACTGCCTACCGCAAACACAGAACGCGCTGCTCGCCGCTAATAATTTCCGGACGCCCGCCGCCATCCGGGAAATCACCCCTTACACGTAAACCCCTGAACATAAAACCAAAATCCGATGTGATTCTAAACCTGTACAGTCCGAGTCATCATCTCATGCGGAAAAAAATGTTTTGAGTTTATCCGAACTAAGCCAAATAATGAAAACTGTTCTTCGTTGCATACTTATGATCCCAAGGCCAGGACTAGCATAAGTATAGGCCGGATGGCCCAGAGCATCACCATCGTCCCCTTCGCTGAGTGTGGCGTGTAGGTAAGCCGGCTGGTACTTAGTGACCAGTAGACATGGAAACCTCCGCCAAACGATCCACAGCGCCTTGCCTAGTCTGCGTAAGCCGGCCGGTACTCAGAGACCGGTAGACACGGAAACGCTACAGACTACCCCACCAACCGACAACGCTTGTCGTGTTGGCCACCCTGGCCCTTTCTTCGTAACGCCGAGCCATCGCCGCCGCCGTTCAACCAGTCGTCATTGTGTTTTGTTGTGAACGCCGAGCCATCGCCGCCGCCGTCCAACTTGTCGTAAGAGTGTTTTGTTGTGAACGCCGAGCCATCGCCGCCGCCGTCCAACTTGTCGTAAGAGTGTTTTGTTGTGAACGCCGAGCCATCGCCGCCGCCGTCCAACTTGTCGTAATATTGTATTGTTGCGAACGCCGAGCCATCGCCGCCGCCGTCCAACTTATCGTAATAGTGTATTGTTGCGAACGCCGAGCCATCGCCGCCGACGTCCAACCTTTCGTGAGAGTGTCTATCGTTGTGAACGCCGAGCCCTTACTGCCGCCGTCCAACCCACCGTGCATACCTGATCAATCCTATACTGGAACACCAAGCTACCAGACCAGAACCGTCAGTTCTATGTTCTGATTCCCACCCCTGTTTGTAACCCCAATAAATATTTTTATTGTAAGCTCTTCGGAGTATAACTAAGTCTAATCTATACGAAAAAGAAAATATTATTAAACAAAATACCATAATTGTATTAAATAAAGATGATGAGCAGATTGGTTCAGAATAAATAAACATACATTTTTACCAACCAATTGTGTTTCATTACATTGGCGCCCAACTACAGTGCTCGATTAGGAAGAAATTCCACTTCGACCTACAAGAAGAAAAAACTACATCTCTAAAAAAAAAAATGGCACCGAAGAAAAACATATCCGAAGAAGCCTTCAACGCGTTCAAAGCGGAAGTGGAAAGGAACAATCGATATTTAGTCGAACAGTTATTGCAAAAAATCAACAAATTAGAAGAAAAATGCAACAACATAGAAGACGAAAATAATCGGAAAATAGAAGAAATCGAGAATCAACATAGAAATGAAATCGACAAATTAAACGAAAATTACTACAGAGAACTACAACAAAACAACGAGAGTATACCAAATCTAAAAAGAATGTTCATAGATAAAAAACAAAACACGGATATTACGAACAATGAGCATAAAAATTCGAATGTTGAAATATCCAAACCACTGTTCTACGCCAACAGCAAAGACCAGCATCCCATCGAGTTCCTACAGAGCCTAGAAGAATACTTTAAGGTGAAACAGATGACTAAAGAAGAAAAACTAATTATTATCAGGGATTGCCTGAAAGGCACCTCTAGTAATTGGTATTCAACGGTGAAATTTCAAATCCGTAACTATACCGAGTTTCGAGATATATTTATCGACGAGTTTTGGTCGAGACCAATACAAATCCAAACATGGAGCAGTTGTCTCAACACCACACAAGTACCGGACAATGTTACATATAGGGAACATTTCTCCCAGTGGGCATCCAAATTGCGCCATTTACAGGTCCCCGAGTTATCCGAAGAAGAAATCGTGAGTAACTTAGCAAATCATTACCCAGGTTACTTGCGGGCAATACTAGTATCCTCACCTGACAAATCGGTAATAAATGCCATGAAGATACTATGGACGGAGGAAAGTAGAAGAAACAAACCATCAACCGCAGAAAATGGTACTGCTAAAAATAGTCAAAACAACAACAGTTGGAACAACCAACCATACCGCAATAATGACAAGCGAGGAGAGACCCAACAGAACAACACACCACAAACGGAGAAAATCCAACAGGTGTCAATAAACAATGAAGAGCAAGCGGGACCGAGTGGTAATGAGCAACATGCAATCAACTCATTGAATACCACCAATCGATCTGTGAGTCCATATGTTCAATGTACAATAGAGGGGGAGGAAGTCACCTTACTCATCGACACCGGTGCAACAATCAGCGTACTCACTAAGGAGGTAGTAGACATTATTACCAACAAAAATCCAAAAATACCACAGCTTCCAGTAACAGGGATCCAAATCAATAACGTGGTCGGGGAAAAGATAATATGCAAAGTATCGACTATTAAACAAAATACCATAATTGTATTAAATAAAGATGATGAGCAGATTGGTTCAGAACAAAAAAACATACATTTTTACCAACCAATTGTATTTCATTACATTAAACATAATATCTCTTTTCTATTATTAATTCTAATGTGCCAAATTTATATTTGTAATTTCTTTGTAATGAAATTTGTATATGTTATATTTATTCCACTCATTACAGGGGGAATATCGAATAGTGATTGATAAAGTATATCCATGTGAAAAAACAAAAAACTATCCACTTCAATTTAATTGGTATTTGAGTAAAAAGACATCAAATATAACGGAGGTAAAAGGCAATATGACATTTTTGATACCTTTGTATGATACTCTTACAGTAAGTACATATTATTAGTATAAGGATTAATTTAAGAACTGTATAATACGCAGAAACTTTTGTATTGTGATATCTCGTAGGTAAAAAAATTGATATTGATAAATTGATTAAATAGTTCCACCAATATAATAGTGTAAGTCCTGAATGGTTCATAATCAACGAATGGCCGAAAATATCAAATTGATTAATTTTGATTTTCTGTCAATTTTTATTATAGTTATAAAATGGAAGTTTCGCTGTAATTCTATACCTAGTAGTACTTGGTATGTACCTACCATAATTACAAAACTTAGCTACTCCATTGGTTAGACCATACGGAGACAATAGGACCGCACATAAAATTTTCATTAAAATTTCGTTTAATGACATATAAAACTAATTTGTATTTGTAGCTAACCAGATTTACTGGAAATAATTACCGACATTACATTTACTACCGTAAAAAGTAATATGTATAACAGGGTGATTTTGTAATTGGTATTTTTCTTGATGTTAAAAAAGCCTTGGATTCTGTATATCATAATATTATGTTATTAACGAAACTATACAATTATTGAGTTCGTGGTGTTCCTAATAATCTCATCAAATGTTTTTTAACAAATCGTATTCAAACAGTTAAAATAAATAATGTTTTCAGCAACTATAGCACTTTGAATTACGGAGCTCCACATGGAGCCCTGCTGGGACCTCTATTTTTCATTGTTTATATAAATTATAAAAACTTTTTTTATTTTTTTTTTTTCGGTAACACAAACATTATAATATTAATCATAATTAAGTTCTTGGTGAACATAACAAATGTATTTTTATATTTATGATCTGTGAGTAGTTCATTTTAATTTCTACACGAATTGTAAATGTTTGTAGTCATCTTAACTAAATTAATATAGTATTTATTTGTAGATCAATTTTAACTTTGCGTCTTGGGACTCAACTGGTGGGTGGGTGCCAAATGCATATACTCTCAATACAAAAAAGGCATGCAGTAATACAAAACATCTCAGTGGAAATGCATGGCTTAACAGTATAGAGGGTTTCAACATGTCAACTGATAAATGTCCAATTACAGTGGTAATGTATAAAAACATTAAAATCAGTTACATAATTTATAATTTTTTTATTAATTTAATTTATTTCAGTATATTTCAATTATAATACAATAATAACATTAATAATATTAAGATCTGATACGTTAGTACACTGAGCTAAGATCGTATCTGGTATACTGAGTTATTCTATTAATAAATATACAATAGTTATAATATAATAGTATTGATTAATTTATACATATTAACACCAATGTTTCCTTTGATATTTACAATTATACATAACCAATTCGAGTGATACACAATTATACTAATCAAGGTCATCATCCTTTGATTCATTTATATGAGTTTTATTAACTATATAATTGGTTTTATTAGACCTATTTTCAGATAAGCGATGTTTTAGACTCTTTAAATAATTTCCAAAATTGTTGAATGTAGGTAGGTAACCTGTAATCGGTAGAAAATTTTTAACTGGTTAATGTTACACTATGTGATTTTATATACTTCCTTGTGTATCTTTATTTTCTATAAAATTGTGTATGTGCCATAGTAAAAATCTTATGATAGTTTGATTAATGTAAAATTTTTAGACAGATTGTATGTTTGTGTTACCGTATGCTAAAATTGAATCAAATAATGTAACATACACTCGTATTAAGACTATTTTATTTAGAAAACAAGTTTGTTAAAATAGAGTAGTTAAACTTCTCATAATGTTATCAACATTCTGTATGTTTGTATTTGACAATTTTAGATCAAAATCTATCGTCATTCCTAAATATTTAAATGATAAGACCATTGTAATTGGTTTATGGTTGTACCTGGTTGAATTATTATTACATTTATGTATAATAAAATTGTATCCATCCGGCAGCTGTATGCAACTTGTGACTATTGGCATAAGTATTGATATTTTTTTTAGATATGTTGAGTGATAATACATTTTATTCAATCCAATTATAGATATACTGTAAGGCACCGTCAACACTTTGTTTTAATTTTATAATAAAGTAATTACACCGGTATTTAGTTAAAATAAATGAAGAATAATATAGGACCTTGTGAGTTGCCTTGTGCGACTCCATAATCGTTGACATAACAATTATAGCTACAACAATGTAAACCAAGTGTATAATATCGGTCTATAAAATCTGAGTTTATTCCTATCGTCTATAAATCTTACGGTTTTGAAAGGAACTGTTAAGTCTATAGTCTACACCAATGATATTAAGATTAGATTAGATATTTTAAAATATTTTTTATCCTTATAATTTTTTATATTTTTTACTTTTTCGACAGTATAGAGTTTTAATCTCATTCTCTAAGTGTTTTGTTACATTAAAATCAAATTTGGGACGAGTAGTTTTTGAGTTATAAGTATTTGAAGTTTTGACAAGTTTTGACAAGAGTAGTCGACAAAAATTTTGCGGGGTAACCCCATAGTACTCCACTCCGCCGATCTAATTTTTAAATACTTATAACTCATAAGCTATTCACTCGAAATTCGAATTTAATGAAAAAATATTATACTTTGGAATATGAAATTAAAACTCTATGCTGTCATTCAAAAAAGTAAAAAACATAAAAAAAAATATAAAGATAAATATATTTAAAAATATAATTTGAAACTATGAGAAAAACATTTTCCAAAACATTAATAATTTTTGAGATAATGTTTTACGCTCAATGATTCACCCTGTAAATAAATGCGTATAATATAATAAAATTTTTAAAAATTGTTGAGTAAATGGGAATAAAAAAAAATCCAAATGTAGCAATTGTATACCTGCAGCCATTGGAGTACGGTTATAAGGGCCATAATTTAAAAAATACTACATTGACAAAGCTTTCTAACATAATCAAACATCTAAATATTGACCATGTTACGATCGTAACGTGTTATAATTTTACCCAGTCACCCCTACCTAATTATGCATTTGTAACAATTTTGTTTTCTAAATGTTTGCAGGGCACATATATTACGTCAGGGATCGATAAGAAGAAATTTGAAAATTTGAACTTACCCAAAACATTATTTTATGGAAATTATAAATCTATGTTTCACTATAAAAATATGGAGAATGAAGTTGTTGGCTGCAATGTTATTGAGGTTAACATTAAACGACCTTGGGAAACACCAAATTGATTACACTATATGAAATAATAATATAATATGTTATTAACTTGACGTTATGAAGACTATGTAATAAATATTTTTAACAGTCCCAACAGTAACTGATTTGATTCACATTATAAGTAGGGTAGGGAAAATATTCTTTTTGTCCATAAATTGTCCTTTCGTCTATTTAACCACTTAAGGCAAACACTAAATATAACATACGGCCATACGAGACATATAATGATGATTATTGTAGACTAACTAGCCCGATGTAAATACTCAAATGCGCTATAAATGACGTACATTACTATCCTAAAGCACTTTTTTTAACTGTTCAAGGGCCATGTGTCATATGCCGTGTGGATACATGTTTCACGATTTTTGACACTAGTTGTCTCATAATATTGTCATAAAGCGCGTGTCCACGGAAACGGGGTAGGTATATACGTATACTTATACTTTATCACACATTACTCTTTAAACTTGTTTCAATTCTGTATTTTATTATATTTTATACACTCAATGACATTGTCAAACTGATGCACATGGATATACTTTAAATGTACATGAAGTTGAACCCCCCCCCCCCCCACTTTGTCCGAATGATTTAAAAATACCACCAAATAATTGCAAATAATTGCAAATCCAGTTTCGCTAATTGCAAATCACTCAATTTTGAGTAACCTCAAATTCAATGTTGGG
>NW_021770813.1:0-1307 GCF_005508785.2 Acyrthosiphon pisum | reverse complement strand
TAATTTTTCCATATGGCTGTAAATGTGTAGAAAAATACATTGGGTTAATTTGTCGTATGCGTTCTACTACATATTGCATTTTACTATAACGATTTCAGACCACTTGCCGTGTAAGCTCAGCTCAGCTACAATATACCTACTACTGAAAGTATAGAAAGTATGTGGAACAGTGGCAATAAGATATTCTATGGTCAGTGTGTTGCTTCAGTTACACATATATGATTCGATGGGTATGTAGGTGGTTGGATTCGGGTGGTTAATGATTAGTGACTATCCAATGACACACTTTTATAATGTTTAACAGAACGAAAATGAAAATGTTTTACCAACTATTTAATGAGTAGTTGTATAATAAATAATTAAGAATCACTGAACATAAAACTGCTTATAAAAAACATTCCATAAATTTGAATATCCAATGTCTAAAACTTTTGACATTTTATCACTCATGAAAAATGTCAGTAAGTTTGTTTTTGAAGAATCTTGTACGTATGTTTTAAATATTTTTTTACCATCCAAAAATTGTGTCAATAAAGACTTCATAATGAGTGCAGGGATTGCATAACCATTTAAATAAAGATTCAAAAATGAAGACGTATTAAAAGAACAGAATAAAAAACTCACAGAAATATCATTTTTAAAGAAAAATAAACAGTGGATTTTATGTTTTATAACAAAATGCGTAGGTATGTAATGATAAACCCACCTACGATGTGTTCAATATTTGATTCCCGACATATTTTTCCAACGATATTCAGTATGTAAAAACATTCGATATCCCTTCACATTTATATATTTTATTTATTTGACGATAAAAATCTAATATTGTGTCATGTATAGGGGAAACAAATCCAGAAATCATTAAAAATCAAAGATTAAGTAATTGAGATAGAATAGTGTAATATTATTAAATATAGGAAAATATTTTTACCATAAGTTGGAAAATTTATTTTTATTCTGTGTGGGGTTCAAACTGGATACATAGCTGTAAATTAATCTGTGGATAGCCAACGACAACAGGCCACCCTTATTCAGCACTGGTTGAGGAACCGTTGGCATTTATGAAGTTGAAATTTTCTATAGCCAAACGACGGAATGGGTGAAGAATATAATTTCGGAAGTTTATAATATCAGACATGTGTGTGAGGTGGATTTATATTGTACATTTATTATAAGATATAATGATATATATGTGTAAAAAAAAAAACAAGAAATTACACGCAAATAGGTAAAAATATAGGGAAATGGCTATAATGATTTATAACGGTGTAATGTATAAATATTTCGATTCTATGTAATTATTAGAA
>NW_021770812.1:26632-26748 GCF_005508785.2 Acyrthosiphon pisum | reverse complement strand
ATTAAACATTCTTCTGTGAATTTCTTTGTATTTTGATTGGTACTTGATTTTAAAGTTAAATTTATTTATTTAACTATAACAAAGTCAGTATACATATTTTATTATTCTCAACATAA
>NW_021770812.1:22941-24243 GCF_005508785.2 Acyrthosiphon pisum | reverse complement strand
ATGTGGAAGTTGTCGACGTGGGAGAACATGGAAGTCCAGATGGACGACGAAGTTTTGCCGGCGGACGTCGAGATAGTCGATGTCCTGCCCGGTGAACTCGAGTTCATGGACATTTTCCATGACTTCAACACTGAAGTTGCTGTTGAACTACCAAGAGTTCATGCGCCACGAGTAGACAGGCTAGCCAGCGTTCGACACCCACTTCCGGATCGGAACGACATTGGGCCGTTGAATGAAGTCTGCAGTCACTGTGAGGCCTGTCACTTTAACTGTGAACGCACTTCGAGGGGTCATTTCACATTGTGTTGCAACAACAATCAGATGGTGACTCCTGAAGGACCCCGTCGGTTGCAACAATCACCTGAATTGCTACAGAATTTGTTGGTAGACGACTCACGGATAGCAACCCAGTTCCGTAGAAACACAAGACGGTACAACAACACTCTTGCGTTTGCCGCCTTCTCCACTGACCTCAATCAGAGAAGATTGCCTGGTCGCGGACCGAGAGTGTTCACTGTACACGGGCAGGTGTATCGAAGGATTACCAACGACGATAGACACCCAAGTTACTGTGACCAAGTTTCATTGAATCTGGGGAAGCAAACCGGGTTCGCATGAACCAGAACCACCAGGGTGAGCTAAACGAGACTGTGCTTACAGACTTGGACACGATGCTGAGGCAAACCAATCCATTTGCCATGGCATTCAGCAACATGAGAGCAGTGTGGCTGGAGGAACAGAGAATTTCCAACGCCAATACTCTGGTGCAACCCAGGAGAGTCACCATGCACTTGGTGGCTGACCCAAACAGTGACCCAAGGCGGTACAATCTACCGCCAACTCAAGTCAACGAAGTTTCGGTCGTGTTTGCTGGAAACAATGGCCAACCGCCGAGGAACCTCGACCTGGTGGTGTTCGACTCGAATCCAGTGAACCCACAACACAGGATGCAAAACTTATCGTACGGCTCCCAGCACGCAGATCCAATGCTATACCCCCTGTTTTTCCCACATGGTGAACTGGGTTGGCATTTCGAACTGCGACAAGATGATGGTGGCCGGCAAAATGCTGTGCGCACACGCAACACTATCAGATAATTTGTGTTGTCTGGCCATTCGTTACGAAGGAACTAACGACCACAGGCATCAAAAAATTCAGTCTGATACACCGTGCTAGTTTTCTGTTTCAACAGTACGTCTGTGACCAATACGTACGAATGGAACAAACAACCTACGGTTCATTGAACGCAATCAGGGAGCTCTGTTTGCCGAAGCGTATCAGGGCCTGGTGGATCACATCAAC
>NW_021770812.1:21394-22064 GCF_005508785.2 Acyrthosiphon pisum | reverse complement strand
ATGTTACATAATTAAGTAGTACACTGACCTTAAAAAATTATTTTATTTAATTTTTATAAGTTGACATTTTAAATTGTTTACATAATATAATTATCTATATGGATATAATATAAATAAATTAATAAATAGACTATTGATAAATAACTATATTTAATTGACACGCACCTAACTTAGACATAGGCTAGACACCTAGACATAGGCTCGATTATGTGGTTAAATAGTAAATATATAACATACTATGTAGTATTTACTTGATATATGACAGTTTTTAGGTAAGTCGTTTATATAAATTTAGTGTAGCATACAAATACTGCTACAGATTCTAAATAATACAATATTAATAAACAAAATAGAACTTTATGTACCTATATTTAATTAAAGTCTGACAATTAAATTGTATAATGATATGTGACTATATACTACTTGATATAACTTATATAGGTAGAGTATTATATGGAATAAACTATTTATTAAATAATAAATTAGGTAACACTTGATTTTATTATCTCCACCTATATTGTTTAACATGGGCTGGCTTATATGGGATAGTTCTATAATATATACTTTAATAGACAATAGTAATATAACAAACCTACAAGTATACTCTATGTAATATATTACAGTTTTTAGGTGAGTTGATTGTTTGAGGTAATGTAATTTGGTAATTATA
>NW_021770812.1:19858-21294 GCF_005508785.2 Acyrthosiphon pisum | reverse complement strand
CATTCTGTAACTTTTAGTCACGGTAAATTACTGCTGCTTAATAAATATTATAAATTTACACCGGGTTTATGGTCTTTATTATGCGAAAAGGAACCAAAAAAAACAACTATAGAAGATATTATAGAATCTTATTACAATATTTTGAAAACTTCTGGAGTCCATTTAAAAGCAGATGGAAAACCTAGAACATCAAGGTATCATAAATGGGTGACTGTTGTAAAACCGTTGTATGATCGAATGAAAATGGAGGAAAAACAGTTTAATGAAGAAATAGATAAAACTAATGAGAATACAACTCCACGAATGAACTTAAAATCATTTAACAATACTTTACCTTCTAGTCCGTTTGACTTATTAAACGCTAAACGTAGAAAAATAACACAAGAAAATGATCCATTTGATTTTAATCAATCAGCAAGCAGTTTTTCACCGTCAGATCGCATGTCTACAGATATGATTAATTTTACTTCATCACCTGATCCTAAGACAGGTAGTGGTTTATATAAAGATGTCTTACCTCAAACCCAATTAGTTTATTATGACGATCCGAATGAGCTAGTAACTAGATTAAATCTTTTGACATCATCGCAAAGTGTTGGCAATACTGGTGTTAATAATGAAATTATATCTATATTAGAAGAACTACGTGAGAGAAATATTATAGTATAATGACGACCTTAGAGTGTATAGCTAATGAGCTACATCGACCAGCGAGAAAAATATTTCCTAGGCGCAGTGTGGTAACACGGTTTATTGACGACCTCTGGCAAGCTGATTTAATGGATATGCAATCTCATTCTAAAAAAAATTATGGTTTTAAATTCATATTAGTTGTTATAGATACATATAGCAAATATGTATTTGTAGAACCATTGAAAAATAAATCAGCGAAGGAATGTACAAAAGGAATGTTAAGTATATTGAAAAAAGCTAATCCAAAATTTTTACAGACAGATAATGGTACAGAATTTTATAATACTCAATTTCAAGATTTAATGAAAAAATATAAAATTAAACATTACAGTTCATACAGTGTTATTAAATGCTCAATCGCAGAACGCGTGATCCAAACTCTTAAAAATAATATATATAAACATTTTACTGCAACAGGTACATGGAATTGGTATAATACAATATCAAAAATTATACATAACTATAATAATACAAAACATAGAACAATCAAATGTACACCTAATGAAGCTCGGATGGATACAAACAGAATTAAATTTAATACATAAATAAATTCTCAAACATTGTATAAGCCAAAATTTAAAGTTAACGATAAAGTACGAATATCAAAGTATAAACATATATTTAGTAAAGGATATACACCAAATAGGACAACGGAAATATTTACAGTTTCAAAAGTTTTACAAACAAATCCAGTAACTTATCAGCTAAAGGATGAATCAAACAATATAATCTTAGGTGGTTTT
>NW_021770812.1:16458-17701 GCF_005508785.2 Acyrthosiphon pisum | reverse complement strand
TTACCGTTGCGGTACACGTGTTTTATCGCTTGACATTTGCGTTAACAGTGAATTGTGCTACTACGAGCTTTCTATTTTTTATGTATTTTTTTATTTTTGCCGGTGTGTACATATTAATTCTAAAAATAACACACGAGTCGCCCAAGTGTCATACATAACCACTGATAACAAACTGACACCGTTAATATTCGATTCTAACGAGTTTTTCATATTATTTAGTATATTATTTCGATCTACTATAACCTATTCGTGATGCTTTTAGGCTATTCAAAATGGTCAAACGCTGCGTTATCTGCGGAATTATGGACAACATCGATGGCGTTTCAGTACACGGGTATTTACAATTCCACATATCACGTTGATGCATAGCAATTTAATAATAATATGTCACCTTTAGATTTCCATCTGACGTGCGTCGTATTGAGTGGGCGGTTTTGCTGTGACCAACACATCGAAGCTGTGTTCGAGGCATTTCATTCCCGGTTACGTTGCAGGAAATGCACAACGCCGACGTCTGCTCCACACAGCATACAGCAGTGCCGTCTTTGGTGAGTGTATATAATAGTGTATTGGTATATGTATTCAATAAATATCATGTACACCATGGCTTTATACCCGTCTGGCTGGACTTTTAAAACTAATACTGTTGTGTACTCTCATGAGTTTGATGTACCTACTGTGTATTTCAAACTTATATGAATACCTACACTTAGTGTTATATGTAGAGTGCAATACGTTTTTAAAATGTAAGTCATTGTTGTTATTGTTACGATAATACCTAAACCACACAAAATTATATTAAATATGTATGAACAACACGCGGTCAATAAAAGTTTTTCTTTTTATTGTTTTAAGTTAAAATTCTGTATTAAACTACACTCTTTTTTACTACTACTACTTACTACTGATCTAGGTCATTTGTAAGTTGTGTACTAGATAAGTTTTTTATCATTTCACATGTAGTACTCTTAGAAATGTTTATATTATATTTATACACATTCAATTAAACATTATTTTGTACAGCTCTTTGAAAAATGATTTGAACTACAACATGTATCATATTATGATTTCACTATAACACTTAGGTACTGTTATACAGTGCAATACGTTTTTTACAATATTTCAAATTTTATTGTTGTTAGAAAGATTATAAATATGTATAAATGCTCAACCAATTAAACATTCTTCTGTGAATTTCTTTGTATTTTGATTGGTACTTGATTTTAAAGTTAAAATTTATTTA
>NW_021770812.1:14962-16408 GCF_005508785.2 Acyrthosiphon pisum | reverse complement strand
TGTTATAGATACATATAGTAAATATGTATTTGTAGAACCGTTGAAAAATAAATCAGCGAAAGAATGTACAAAAGGAATGTTAAGTATATTGAAAAAAGCTAATCCAAAATTTTTACAGACAGATAATGGTACAGAATTTTATAATACTCAATTTCAAGATTTAATGAAAAAATATAAAATTAAACATTACAGTTCATACAGTGTTATTAAATGCTCAATCGCAGAACGCGTGATCCAAACTCTTAAAAATAATATATATAAACATTTTACTGCAACAGGTACATGGAATTGGTATAATACAATATCAAAAATTATACATAACTATAATAATACAAAACATAGAACAATCAAATGTACACCTAATGAAGCTCGAATGGATACAAACAGAATTAAATTTAATACATATATAAATTCTCAAACATTGTATAAGCCAAAATTTAAAGTTAACGATAAAGTACGAATATCAAAGTATAAACATATATTTAGTAAAGGATATACACCAAATTGGACAACGGAAATATTTACAGTTTCAAAAGTTTTACAAACAAATCCAGTAACTTATCAGCTAAAGGATGAATCAAACAATATAATCTTAGGTGGTTTTTATGAACAGGAAATTAAATTAACTGATTTTCCAGACACATTTCTCGTTGAACGTATTATAAAAAAAGTCTGGGATAAAATGTTTGTTAAATGGTTAGGTTTTGATTCCTGTCAAAATTCATGGATATCATCATCAGATATTTTAAAATAAAAATTTAGTATGTATAATATGTATCACTTTTTAAAATAAAAAAATATTTAATAAATAAATTGTATCTTCTTTTTTTTTTAGTAAAAATTTTCCCGGGGTCCTCACTGACACCGCAAGGGGAAAAGTTGTGGATGAACGATTTTAAATCTCCCTGTAACCGATAAAAACTTGGATAGAAAGACCCCACAAAACTGATTGCTCAAGGGCAAAAGTCGTGGACAAACGATTTTAAATCTCCCTGTAAATATTAAAACTTGGATAGAACACACTTATACTACCTACTTATAATATATTTTCAATTTTGAACAATATTATATTATTTTGTTGTCTTGGAGATTTTCGTTTGGATGTTTATTCATACGTCAGATTACAAGTTTTGGATCAGTTTATATTTCGCAACCAATCGTTTCCCGAATTATAGTTATTTTCTTTAACGTAAATATACATAATAATCAATTTATGAGTCTATTGGTACCTATATCTTATAGTTTAATAATTTTTGTCACCTTAAGTAAGGTATAAAAACGTAAAAACACAGCTGTTTATTTATTATAGTAAACAAATAATTTTTTGAAACCCTTCATTAAAAGTTTAGCTATCGACCCGTTCATAGTTTTCTACGTCGTATACTACAGATATGGACGCCACAGTGGGAGCTGAACAATTCCAACAAATGTATGCCAATAACGAGG
>NW_021770812.1:11367-13929 GCF_005508785.2 Acyrthosiphon pisum | reverse complement strand
CGGAAATCGTAGAGCACACGTCGGGAGAGTGACGAACGACTTTAATTATTATTATTATATAGGGTGGCTAGGGACCATATTATCACTATAATAATATTATAGTCTTCGTCGGTCGCCTCGACGAGCTTTGGTCACCGCCATCGCCACAGTCGTCTCCTGCAGCACAATGTCTATAGCCCCGTTCACACGATCAAATAATTTGTCAAATATTTGATGTATGTCAAACTTCAAATATTTTAGAAATGGTTCTAAAATATTTGGAGTTTGACAAACGTAAAATATTTGACAAATTATTTGATCGTGTGAACGGGGCTTATAGCGCACGTCATCGCGCACTAGCCAACCGTCGCCAACCGTCATCGTTGCCCTCACAGCCGTCGTGGTCGGGTTCCGCCCGCTTCCGTGGTCGTCTTCGAGTCCTCGAGGAAACGCACCCGCGACTCTGGTCCCCCCGCAGGACCGGCCGCAAGAACGTTGTAGAGGTGACCATCTGCACCACCCACACGGAAAAAAATAATAGTTATGGTAACCATTTAAACAGTTAATTTAACCCTAAATTTCAAGTTAGCATAGCGACAGCTATTCTTTTAGTTGTTATTACCATTCAGGTTTAGTTGTATTTATTTAGTTGTACTAACCTATAAATTACGGTTATTGCAACTAAAAATATAAGCAAATTTTACTACGAAAAACAGGTGCCGTAACCATATAAAGTAGCTATCCTACATTTTCGATTAGTTATACTTAACTAAATACAATGCTTGATATAACTACCAAATATTGTTGTCATAACTAAATAAAATAGTTTTCCTACATTTTTGATAAGTTGTTGTAACTTAACACATTACTTGACATATCAACAAATTATTGTTGTCAGGACTGTATAAATTAGGTACCTATTCTACAATTTTTTTAGTTACTGTAACTAAATACAATGCTTAATACAACTATTGAATATTGTTGTCAGGTCTGTATAAAGTAGTAACTCTGCCTTTTTCTTGAGTAGTTGTAACTAAATTCAATAAATAATGTAACTATAACCATTGACCGAAATCGGTGGGTGGGAGTGCTTGAGGGGACATTAAAAGCACTCACCATCACGTACCCCCCAACTCGCCTCGTCTTGACTGATATCTTTTTTTTTTACAAATTTAATTCATTATAATTTATTCTGCCACTTTCAGCACCTTTTAATTTCTGTTAATATTATTGTTTATTGTAATTTATTCTGCCACATTGTGCACATTTTTTTTAAATTAAAATTATTATTTCTATTCCTGTTTTTTTACCACATTGAGCACCTTCTTTTTTTTTGTAAATATTATTTTTTCTATTTTTTTGCCACATTGTGAACAATATTTTCCTATATTTCTTTGTATTACTATTAATAATTATTTTTCGGCATAAATGTTTCAAAATTTTAAAGCACTCGTTAATTATATGTCAAAAATATAAATTATAATATTATTGAATTATCATTTATATCACACCTCTAATGTTTTTTGTTTATTTTTTTTCAAAATTATAAATCACTGTGTTTAAAAATGATATTATTTTTATACTTGATATTATTTATATAATAAAATTGTTATATTATCTATAAATTATCCAATAATAAAATAATTTTTTTTTTATACAGTAAAATGTTGTTTTATATTTTTTGTATTAAACAGTAGGTACGATTTTATTTATTACAACAGAAAAATGATTGATGACCATGATCGTGGTCATGTGGGACCTATGAAGAATATTAACCATAAATTAAACTTGTTAGATTATAATTAATGTATTTACTATTAGAAATAGTTCAATGAAAACCAATGTAATTATGTACCGGAATACGGGGTGAATAGGGTCACTCAATGATTTTTCTCTGTGAAATGTATCACACTGTCCATGGGATGAATAGTGTCAGTAAAATACATTTTTATAAATGTTGAGTTATACCTACAAAATGTATTGTTCAGAGAAAAATAGTTTAAAAATGAAAAGAAACACAATTTTAAATTAAATTAATTATTAGTAAAATCCAAAAAAAACCCATGCGCACAACTATGAAAATATATAAATTTGTTTTCAAAAATGTAACAAATAATAAATATTGAATTTTGTACAAGTGTCTATTATTTGTTAATTTGTTATTATAATAATGATTTAATTTTTCAATAAGAGATGACAACTAGCTATTAGGGGATGGAGATTTAGGGATTGGAGTAAACTTAGCTGCTCGCCGTCGATATTTGGTTTTTAATTATCTATGCAATACACATCTATGCGTTACATAATTTTCCAATATAGTAAAAATCATTTTAAGTACATGTTATAAAGTCGTTAAATTTACGAACCGGCAATGGCATCAGAACCCCGTGCTTTTGGCGTTACTTGTAACACAAGTTTTTTACAGTTGAATATCCTTCATATACAAATCGAATTTCAATTTATACAGAAAAACAACATACACGAATATGTTAATTTATTGTTAAGTAGGTACCTACTCAGTGGCGCAACTATAGAGTTCAAATCTTGGAGGTGCTATAGAATTTATTGCTCGCGTAATCGTGG
>NW_021770812.1:8653-11317 GCF_005508785.2 Acyrthosiphon pisum | reverse complement strand
CCAATATTTAGATTATACAAATTATTCACTATTTGTTGTTCCCACAACAATTATTGTTAAATGTGCACTTTATTATGCACTCAAAAATTCAAAAATATGCAAAAAAAAACTAAATGTCTAAATAAAATTACAAAATATATTCAGTGGGTATATGTAAATAAAAAATACGATTTGAAATTGTCAGTATACTTCTGCTTACAAATTAATAGAAGCTTCTGTTTAATTAAATAAATGAAACATTCATAGAATATGGAATGAAGTAAATTAATAAAATAGGCTAGAAATAAAAAAAACTCATAAACTATTCATAAAAAATGCAACTTTTATGTTTGCAATTATATAGAAATATGCAATTGATAGTAATTTTTACCCAAGAATACGAAAATATGCAAAAAAACTAAATGTCTAAATAAAATTACAAAATATATTAGATAGGTTAATCGTATATTATTATGTTAATAAAAAATTCGATCGAAATTGTCAGTATAGTTTTGCTAACAAATGAATACAAACTGAAATGAAATGAAAAATTAATGAAAACTTAATATATTATATTTATTATATGTAAAATGTAATACTTATTATTTTGGATTGAGTACCAAGTATGAATATACAAAATGTGATTGTATATTTTTAAATTAGAAATTTCTTCGATTGTCACGTAGCATAGAAATATTTCAGATCCGGCAGCACACTCGCCTTGCCTCGTCGATGATCAGAATGGGAAATTACATTTTAAAAAAATTAATATTTTTTGGATTAGAGCTAAAAATCAAAAAAAATCATCGACTATTCATAAAAAATGCAACTTTTATGTTAGCAATTATATAATTTTTTTCTGGTATAGTGGTCTCCAAATGGAAAGGTAATATTGAATTATTTGGTTAGTTTTTTATGTTTAGAAGCTTTAAAGAATGAACACTATAAACTTTTAAATTATATATTTATACAATCATATTGTCATATTTGACGTTTGTTTGTTTTGCAGTTATATAACGAATATACGTTAACTGTTTAACACACTTATAATAATTATGGTTTATTTACATAGAATAACATCGTTGATATTTGCATGATTTCAGCTAACGGTATGCACTATTATAATATACCTAGTAATATGTAATATATCTAGTCAAGTAGTTTATTTTTTAGATTATTTTAAAATATCAATATTTTTTTATTAAATTAATTTGGAACGTAATAACTTTTTTAAACATTTTTTTTTTTGAGAATTTGCTTACATGAGTATATTTCTTAAATTATTTACTAATCATATACCTAATTTTAACAATTTTTGTCATACATTCAAGTAGCATAGTTTTTTTTCGTCAAGTCTTTCTGTTACACCTTATATACTTATCTACTAAGTACCAATTTTCACTACCCGATTTTAACTGTATTTATGTTATCATTTTCAGTTTGTAAAAGTATTATACACCTACTAAATTGTGTTGAGACGAGTCAACGTCTAAGACAAAAATGCATGAGGTCGGATTTAAATTTAAAAAAATAGTTGTTAAATCTGTATTTAAACAACTAACATTTTGTAACAACTTATTAGGCATATAATCATAATATGATATTTTAGATACATATTGTTATATAAATATTGTGTACTTTTTATATTCATATTATTAGTTTATTGATTTAGGCATCAAAAGTTTAGATTTAACTTTAATCATTATTTTTACTACATCGCATTTAGGTATTATTATTATTAAGCCTAGTAAAAAATTATAATAAAAGATCAAGTTTCCTTCCTTTGGGTGGCCAGTTCATCAATAACTTTCATCTAGCAGTAATGACTTGTTGCGACACTGCTCCATCACAGCAAGTTCTTGAAAAGAAAAATCCATTTTGCTAATAATTAAATTAAAATTGTTAAAATTAATTTATCAATTATTACCGCGTAATTTATTAAGCACTCGGACTTGACGTAGATACCACCATACAAATCCCTAAATTCTTAAGAAAAACAAATCTGTACAGTAAAATTTAAGTTTAAGCATGAAAAAAAATTTATTTGTAAACAATTGTAACTAATGACCTTTGTCGTCGATGTTAAATAAGAACAAAAACAACTGAGGAGTATCACTTAAACTATAGTTTGTAATTATTATTATTATTATTATTATTATCATTATGTATAAGCTCTAGCCTCTATGTCGTATATAAAATTGATATTATACTGTGTTGGCTATTAATTAACTAAATAAACATATTTTATATTTTATGTGTAATACTGTGCTGGCTATAAATATTATTATTATTATAATAGGAAGCTGGTGAATATATTGTTTATCTTTGGACGACGATAAACACTTTGTAAATGTTTAATCGAACAAAATGTATTAGTTAATTTATATTGTAATATATTTCGACAGTGAATTATTTTAATAATTGTATCGAATAAGTTTTTACGTTTTTTAACTTTGGTTTTTATATTATAGTGTTTAAATTAAATTGAAGTAAAATAAAGTAACGTTTTCAATTAAATTTATTTTTTTCACGAATTTAAATAACTGCTGACGTTTTGTTTGTTGTTTATCTGTAGGGGAGATAACGGTTGGTTGAAACACGTTGGTGTTAACCTAATCAGCGACCGGGCACGTCCATCCAATACATCTAATCAGTATGTACATTCGTAGTATTTTTTTTTTTTTT
>NW_021770812.1:5853-7516 GCF_005508785.2 Acyrthosiphon pisum | reverse complement strand
TTTGTATATTTTTTTGATACACGCGATATGAAATAATGGATACGGCCAAAATTTGTTTGTTTTATTAATAGTTCAAATACGAAATATTTTTTAGCATATAATTTATTGGGTTAGGTTAGATAATTACACGATTTCTTGGTCACATATAGTTAGTATGTGAATTAAAATTTTTTTTTTTTCGTAAACCAATTTCATTATTATTTTTTAACTTCAATAGTTTTGTAATAAAGACTTTTTTTATAGAGCATTGTTTTGAATAATTCAAGTGAATATTTTACACTTTTTTAACGCATTCAATTCACAGCCTTCCAGCGTATCTAATCACTATCCTATTATAACAATATTTTATATTTTTATTAATCTACCTTTCTACCTTGATACAAGTCAGCATCTACTTTTCAGTATTTTTATTGTTATTATTCTTATATTATACCCACTAACCTATGTTATAACAATATATTATTAATCTACCTTTCTTTATTGATACAAGTCAATCACTACTTTTATTGTTGTTAATGCTATTATTATTATTTATAGTAATCAGAAAATAAAGAAATTATGTTTTAAAATGATTAATTACTAATTAGAGTTTTTATCTGATAAATTTAAAAATCAATCTATAATAATATTTTATAAAGTATAATTATGATATTTTAGTTTAAATTTCGTGTACTTGGGTAATTATTAAATTTTAAAAATATAATTAATAGGCTTTTTTTTACTCGTAAAAGATTACTAACTTAATCAACTTTATATTTTAGTTTGACTTAGATTTTCAGTACTCAGTAACTTAGTTGTTAGCAGGGCAGTAATTGGTATTAATGTATTAAATATTATTTTTACGTTTTACAAATCACCATGTCATGTCAGTACGTTATCTGAATCGATTAAAAGTTCCTAAATCAAAATGACAAGATCTACAGCAACTTAAGGCAGTGCTACCAAAAGATTGTCATCCGTTCTGTAACCAAATAAAATCTTTATAATTTAATTATCTTAATAATATGTAAATAGTTTGTTTAAATATTATTAATATTAATTTTATGTTAGTAGATAAAATTCTTTTAATTTTAACTGCTCATGCCAGATCTGTATGTTTTTGTTTTTGTTTTAAACTATAATGTTAATGTTATTTATATTTTAATACAATTACCAACGAGTAGTTCAAGACTGAACTTGTAATAAGAGGTACACAATTTATTTTGATGTTAAATTTTAAATGAAAATTATGCTTTTTTTTCTAAAATTACCAGTGAAAATGTTCAAGACTGTACCAGTATACATAAAGTAAATAATTTTTTTTCATTTTAACTGCTCATGCCAGAACTGAATTTTTTTGTTTTTGTTTTATACAATAATGTTAATGTTATTTATATTTTAATACAATTATCAATGAGTAGTTCAAGACTAAACTTGTAATAAGAGGTACACAATTTGTTTTAATATTAAATTTTAAATATGCTTTGAAAATTAAAAATTATATGAAAATTATGCTTTTTTTCTAACATTACCAGTGAAAATGTTCAAGGCTGAACCAGTATTATACATAAGTACATAACCTCGTAAGCCATAAATAAAATTACCAATAATAATAATTGGTTAATTTATAAATAATTAAAATATAACTATAATTTATAGATTATTTTCATATATTTGCAGAAAA
>NW_021770812.1:1852-4969 GCF_005508785.2 Acyrthosiphon pisum | reverse complement strand
CGAGGTCTTTTTCCCGTAGGCTTCCATTCCAGGATTACTCTATTTATATCATCTTCGCTACGCCGCCACATGTGGCCCAGCCATTGAATCCTTTGTCCCTTCATAAAGCTTACTACTGATGCCATTTCCATTTCTTCTTGCAGCTCTTTATTATATTTTCTCCTCCATGTTCCTTTTTCATTATCATACACTGGTCCACATATTACCCTCCATATTTTGTTCTCAAAAGTTCTTAGTTTTCTTTCGGTATTGCTTGTGGTTGTCCATGCCTCGCACCCATATGTGAGTATGGGTCTTATTATTGCTGTGTACAGTCTTGCTTTCGTTTTTTTGGAAAATACTTTTGACTTTAAGAACTTATTCAGAGCGAAAGCTGCTCTTTCTGCTTTTACTAACCTTACACCTATTTCCCTAGCCCAATCATTGTTTTTACTCAATACTGCACCTAGGTACCGAAACTCACTAACCTTTTCGAAACCTAGGGATCCCGTATCAGTGTTGTCCTCCTCCTCACCTAGTAGTTCCATTATTTTTGTTTTATCCATATTCATTTTTAGACCTATTTTACTGGCTGCTCGTTCGAGCACTTGCGCTGCTCTTTCCGTATCTACTAGGGAGTTTTCTAAGATATTTAGATCATCAGCAAAGCCAAGTACTTGTATGCGCTGTTGACCTATCGTTATTCCCGTTGTTTCTATTTATAATAATTGGTTAATTTATAAAATAATTAAAATATAACTATAATTTATAGATTATTTTCATATATTTGCAGAAAAATAACGATTTAGAAAATAAATTGTTAGCCACTCAATGGGAAAAATGGATAAATAAATCAAATCAAGAAAATTCTTCATCTAATTCGACTATTAGTTGTAACGAAACTGTAGGAGTGAAATTGTAGAGGAAATTGTGTATAATGAATTAATAAAATTAATATAATATAATAATAATATAATACAATTCTACCAAATGGTGAAAAGGTTGAGAGTTCATGGCTATAAATTGTACAGCAATAAAACTAAATGTATACATTGCTTTCCGAGTATGCTTATCGCAAACAAAACAATGACTTCTCCATCATTAATAGATCCAAAACAAAGATTTAATAATTGAAAAAAATTAAATCCTAAAATACCTGACAATGAGAAAAGTAATGAACACCGTGCAAACAAGTATGTTTAAATGGGCTTAAATTTAATTAAATAGAAATGAAATGCAATATGATTAATGATTAATGATAAATAAAATAGGGGGCGAATATTTTTAATTTTGCCCTGGGCGCCAAATCTTAACGGCACGGCTATGCGATATAATATTCAATAGTTGTTGATAATCGTCGATTGTCGATCGATCTTTCCATTCTCCTTTCAACGAATAATTTCTAATGAAATCAGTAGGTAAAATTTTGTCAAAACCGTTTCTTTTGATTTTTTAAAACCTGACGTAGATATACTTGTATTATAATAATTATTATTTTTGTGACAATTTTAATTATTTAAAAATAACGGTATGTGTTTTTTCAAAACTCTATTGATACTATATTTGAGATAATATACTTGTATTATTATTTGAAATAGTTAAATATAAATGATATATTATAATATGCAATTACATAATATTTAAATACTCTGATTTAATTGTCCCTATATTCGACTAATGTATTTTTTTTTTTTTTTTTTATTACTTTAAAGCCTCAACAACTAAGGTTATTAGCTTACATATTTTAAAAATTTTACTTATGTATACAGGTACAATTTACAATACAAAATTAACATTTGTTTTAACAATACAAATTTACAATACAATTTACAATATTACAATAAAATTATTCATGGTATGTGTAATTAAAGTAGGGGAATATCTAGGAAAACATATGAAATTATATGAGGTTATAAAGTTTGGTTATTTTTAGGAAAGTTAGAATATTAATGGAATTTTCATAATCCGGTCCAAGTGCTTCGTAGAGGTGTTCTGGAATGTTTAAGGAGGTTCTGGTATCTGTAAAATTTCGGCAGTGTAGAAGGACGTGTTTGATAGTTAGAGCTTCTCCGCAGGTTGTGCATTGGGCAGGATCGTCGTGTCTCATGAGAAAGCTGTGTGTAAGCCACGTATGCCCGATTCTGAGTCTATTAATTATGACTTCGTGGCGTCTCTTGGAAGTGTGTGTTGGCCAAGGGTTGATGGAAGGTTTGATTTCGTTTAACTTTGTGTGTGATGATGTCCATCGATGTTGCCACTGTTGCAACGTCAGGGACTGTATTGCTCCCTTGATATCTCCCAGAGAACAAATTTGCACTAAGGAAGCTTCAGGGGAGGTTATAGCTCTTTTAGCGTAGGTGTCTGCTGTTTCGTTGCCATGGATTCCGCTGTGGCTAGGAATCCATAGCAGCATTACGTCTTGGTTGTTGTGATTTAGAAGAGCAATTCGATTTTGAATCATACTGGATATGGCGTTTGGTTGGTTTATGTTGCAGATGCTGTTTATAGTACTAAGAGAGTCGCTTAATATGATCGCTTTATCTATATTGAGTTGTTGAATTGTTTCAAGTGCGTGGTAGATCGCATATGCTTCTGCTGTGTAGATTGAGCAGAAATCGGGGAATTTGATCATTTTGGATGTGTTGTTGAAGTATACCGATGCCCCTACCCCTATTAGTGTTATATTATTTTTGAGTGAAACAACGTTTTAAATCATTTACAAATCTATTATATTTGCGTTATTGTTATCTATTAGGTAACCGAACGAATCTGATTGATATTGTTCAGCTTAAAACAATTATAATAATAATTACTGGTAAAATCTTAATTAGAAATAAAAAAAAAACAATGTGTGGGAAAACGGGGATTTAATATTATAAGCGGTGTAGGTCAAAATTAACAACACTGATAACAATTTTACAACGTTATACATAATAAAACATAATAAACGTAGTATATATATGAAATGGAAAAGCGAAGAGTTATTATAAAGGTACGCATGATTAGCTAGAAAATATTTTTTTGAAAAATATGTCATTAGTTTCTAGTTTTTTTTTCCAAATGGTAGACTACGTTTCTTTCGTTAATGTATAATAATAAATATTATTAAAATACGTATCCTGTGACTTGAGTTCAATG
>NW_021770812.1:0-1752 GCF_005508785.2 Acyrthosiphon pisum | reverse complement strand
AATTTTATGTATGATACAAAACTGCTGCAGATACTATATAATACAATAATTTATTATAAACCAATAGATCTTCATGTATTTAATTAAATTCTGGCAGTTAAATTTTATAATGATATGGCTATACTATTTGATATTTTCTATGTAACTAGGTTTATGGAGGATATATTACAATATATAATTATTGATCGATATGACTATACTATAGGTAGGTTTATTCATGAGCATAAAATCAAGTTAATTAATAGACAATTTATAAATAACTATATATAATTGACATCCACAGCTATTTATCAACGCATCTAAGTTAGACAAGGGCTCGATTATGTGGTTAGATAGTAAAAATATAACATATTATGTAGTGGGTACTTGGTATATTAAAGTTCATCATTTCAGTTTTATATAGATAACATAATAGCCAATTTTAATCAGGATTATGATTTTTTTTATACATTTTTTGGTAATGAAATCCAATGAAATGTAAAGCGATGAATTTACACTGAGGCCGCGCGACAGAGCTGCGACACGATTAACTAATAACTACTCACCGCCGAGACACAGCGCCCCCGACGGCTACCTGCAACAAGTTACTTATTATTGGGGAAGCAGATTAACATAACGTGCGTTGGTGGAAACAATTTGTACCTTCTGATTCAGGATATATAGATATAGTTTTATATTGGTTATTTTACTTTTTAATTATTTATTTATTAATAATCAATGGGCAATAAAAATAACATTACATAATAATTGGCACATATGAAACTAATAGACTAGGTGTCATTAAGTGGTAATAATACAAATAAAACTACCTAACTAGAAAGACAAAAAAAAGGGAAAATATATCTATAAAAACAAAAATACAAATTTAATTAGGCAATAAGTTTAAAAAATAACAATGTTTCAACTTTATAGACTTGACGAAATAAAACAAAAAAATCCAAAACTTGAGATTTTATTGACGCTAAAAAGGGCTCTTAAGAAAAAAGAATTCTTGCCAAAATTTGTATTAAGTGTAGGTACCTATATAGAAAAAAATCAGAATTTAATGTATTCCTACTGTAGTGATCCCTCACTAAGTGAGCTTACAATTTTGAATCCAACGACGTTGATGATGAAAAAGGTTTTTTCAAAGGAGAGGTTGCAGAATGACAAGTGTTACAGTAGATAGTTATAAGTAGTTTATTTGAAATAAAAAGTATTTAAAAATCGTATAAATTTGAGGACAGAGCAAAAAGCGACTGCCCGAGAAATCAGCGTGTGCGTAGTGCAACCCTTTACTAATTCTAAATGTACTATGGATCTAATTCCATATTTCTATAAAATGTATGTGAATAAAAATGTACAGGGTAGAGTCTAGGAGGTGGATATCAAGTTTAGAAAGACGCCGATCTCGATATTGTAATCGTCAAAAATAGCAAGAGTATAAACCAATTACCGGCTAAGATTTATAGGTTTGTTTTCGTCCTATTTTAGCGAACGCTTTTTGATTGAAAACAGATATTAATCTGTCAAACCCATGGTCCGTACAATGTCGTAAGATTAATAGCCTTGTTGTTGCGATATTATAATATTTACTTATAATATTAAAATATAGTAAAACGGATCTGTCGGTTTACTACACAAATATGGATTCTAAATGCAATTAAATTTAAAATAGCTGGGAAATTTATATAGTTTAGTATTCAAAATATCATAAACAAACATAACATAAATTAAACCGCACCTGATAGTAGGTAATAGAATCAATACCTA
>NW_021770811.1:560-772 GCF_005508785.2 Acyrthosiphon pisum | reverse complement strand
ACAAGGAAGATATAATAGGTCTTTACCGAGTTTTTGTTCAATTAAAATACATGCTCCATTTAAGCGTCCTGTATTGGAAGCAGTTGTATCAAAACACAATGCCTGAACAATATCACATAATCCCCATTCTTGTAATGCATTACACACAGCTGCAGCCTGTTCTTTGCCTGTCGACCGCTCAAGTTGCGGAACATTTATAATTTGCTCGATAT
>NW_021770811.1:0-460 GCF_005508785.2 Acyrthosiphon pisum | reverse complement strand
TCGTACTTGTTATCACAATTGGTAGTCGTTCTACAGTTGTATTTCTCATTTTAGTGTCTGGTAATAATTTCCCATCCCAATGTACAACCACGTAATTAGGTGCAGATTCTTTAAATCGTAATTTAATTAGTTCACTGCGCTCGCGACGTTATATTTCTCGACACCTATGTATAGAAGTTTGATTTATAACATATTCCTCAACATTAAAATTTAAGGCTTCTAAAGTAGCTTGAAGAACATATACTGCATCCCGTATGCTTAACTGGCACCTATCTAAAGCTCCGGCTAGTTTTGGTGTAATAAAATTAATTTTTCCTCGGCATTTTTTTTTTTCTGGAGGAGGCTCTATTTCTAGTGAAATATTCATCTCTAATTCTGACGAATCACTACTTTCTGGACTCTCATTTTCTGAAGTACTATCAAATTGAATAAAATTTAATGACGAAGTTGAGGGACGATC
>NW_021770810.1:9204-10252 GCF_005508785.2 Acyrthosiphon pisum | reverse complement strand
GATCGATTTTTGGTTTGCATTTGTATAATATAAAGCTTGTTTTTCGTAAAATTTTATATTTTAATAAAAAAATTATTTAAAAACTAAACTTTTATATTACAATAAACTATAAATAAAATACAAATTGCTATAAATAATAAATATAGTCACTGGTACAGGCAACCGAATTTCAGAGCTTTTATTAAAAATGTATTTGTACTTTATTTTAAATTATTATTTTCACATCATACGAACTCTAATAAAAGCACTATTAAAGTATTAAATAATATTCATCATCATTTTATAAATTATTACGTTTATTAATATTAATGTTATTATAATTTTTTTTTTTTTTCATTTTTAGTCAAATAATTTTTACCTATATTTTAAGCGTATCTATATAACGTTGTCATTATTAAATCTTAATATATATTATGACATTGTATACATCCACAATACTGTATTATTGACTATTGTGTACCTAATAGGAAAATTAAATCCCTAAAATATTTATTCTCGATTTCCACGCTAATTCAGTTTTAAATATTTTTAAATTAAATTTGTTTTTAAATCACTGCAGTCCAGACAGTATGTACGTAAAAAAAAAACTAACTATGGTGTTTGTGAAAAAAATATTTTCAAACGTTTGTGCTACTATTATGGCGTAATTTTTTTTCTTCACTGGTATTAACGTACCTACATAATATTTACATACATAATGTATACTATTGTAAAGTATACAATATTGTATATTTATAGGTACATAGAGGTGTAAACACATATCATTTACTACATCGGCGATAGTGTCGAATGAGTGTAACACACAATGTAGGTATTATAATTATGTTATGATGTTATGCACTGGCACCTAAGTATATCTGTTGTGTATTAGCGATAACGATAATTGAGAACGACCCGCGTCGTCGTATTGTGGCGGCGCGAGCGTCGTGGAACCGGTCTGATATGGCTTTGTAGCGCTTCGCGTTTTCGCGACAGTCGACAGCGTACTCGCGACCCGATGTATACCGATCGTCTTGGTAAATCATCTTATTATAATATTATGTCACGT
>NW_021770810.1:8737-9104 GCF_005508785.2 Acyrthosiphon pisum | reverse complement strand
GTTTTCTGTTTTATAATAAAAGTAATAAAAATCGTAATACAGTCCACATAAATAATCGTCGTTATTATTTCGTATACACAAAACATTTGGTCCTTGCGAACCGGATGAGCTAGTGATGAGCTAGTGATGAGCTAGTGATGAAGTTTTAGATGACCGCAATTCGATGTTTGTACCTAGTATTGCTATACGATAAAGTTCGTCAACGAAATTCGCGTATAAAGTCGTACGCGTAGTGTATCTCGCCATTTGGTCGTAGGTACGTCAAATCGTAAAGGATATTACCAAGACAACCAAGATATGTACTGCGTTTAAGACATCAGACGACCTAGCAGCGCCATATTGGATTATTCAGCACGAGACACAGAGA